>NC_079502.1:7398480-7698480 GCF_030052815.1 Hevea brasiliensis
AGCTGCCTAAAAAAAAACTAATAATAGTAAAGTAAGTATCGAGGAAAATCACTCTTCAATTTTAAAACATAAAGCCATTCTTCCAAACTTAACATTTTCTCATGATTAAGAAAATAATTTTCTATAAATTATTTTAATTAATAAAAATATAAAAAATATTTTTAAAAAATATTTTTTACCAAATAAATAGAGTTTACATATATATATATATATAAAATACCTTGTTAGAAAAAAAAAAAGAAATGTCAACTTTTAATAAAATGGAAACTCTATTGGAAATTTAAGTCTCACATCGAAATAAATAAATATTAAATGATTGATATAAGTGATTTGATTGCAATATTAACTTAGTTAGTCATCTTGATGTGTAAAATAACCTAATTACTTATATAAACTCGAATTAAAATAAATTAAATATGATTTAATCAACACTCTCTTTGTATTTTTTGTACGTTTGGAGTATTAAGAAAAAGTTAACGGAAAATATTTTTCTGATTAAAAGAAAAATTAAATTATTTTTAAGAAAAATAATTTTTATTTTTTTAAAAAGAAGTCATTTTTATTTTTTAAATTTTGATAATATTATTAAAATATGAATACACTTACACATCTATAAAATAAATATATATTATTAATTTAACATTACAACTAAATATTTCATATACAAATTATTTTTCGTGAAATAAACGGAGTCTATGTTAAAAAAATTTGATTAATATGAATAAATTTTTTATTTATATTAATTAAAAATAACTAGAATAAAGTATATATATATATATATTAGATATAACAATTATTAAGATTTAATCTCAAATTAATTGAGGTAAGTTACATGATTTTTTTTGTCATTCAATTTTATTTAAAATTAATTTTATATCAATATTAAAAATTTGTAAAATTTTTAATACTGCTTCCTTCTACGTTATCTTACGTCTTATATTTTCCTTCTCAATTTTTTCACCATTTTAATTTATCATATTTTTCTACTAAGGTATTCGATGCTCTATATCAAATATAACAAAATTATCTTAATTAATAATCTCTATTTTATTCTTAAGTTATGTTATTATTAATATTATTATCTATAAATTCCTTTTCAGTCATTTCAAAATTAATAAATTTATATTTTTAAATTATTATACTCAAGCTTTATTTTTGTACATTGTAATTTAATTTTAATATATTTTAATTTTAAAATATTTAACCAATCCTCTTTAAATTTTCATTTTCAACTTCAATTTCAGCTCTGTGCCAAAAATACTATATAATTATTATTTAATATTCATATACACTTAAAATTTATATTTTATATTAATCATAACAACTTTATTCATTTTAATAAGATTCTTATTTTGATTTTTAATTTGGTTTATATGAATATTTTTTTATTAGAAAAAAGTTTAGGTGGGAATGGCGGACACATTATAAATTTTATTGAGAGATTACAATGGAGTTTACATATCGTCTACTAAGAAACATAATTAATAAGACTCGAACTCTCAATTTAGTGAGATCACAACATAAAACAATTACTACGAGCATGTATCCTTATTAGCCATAGAAATTAAGCTCAGATGATTTAGAACTTATTTATCATTGTTATTAGAACTGTTGTTCAAAAAATATTTTTTTTAAATATATTATTTAAAAAGTATTAAAAAATAATTTAAAATTAAATTTAATAAATTTTAATAATAAAAATATTAAAATAATAAAATAAATTTTTTAAATTATTTTTTTAATAATATTTAATATAATATTTTTATTCAAAAAAATAGTTTTAGGTATTCAAATGCAATGCAAAACATATATTTATATTCGTAAAGAAGAACATTGGGCTTTGTTCAAACGGTTAGGGCCCAACCCATTAACAAAGTAAAAGCCCTTATTTACCTTTGTTGTCGTCAACGTGGCTTCCTTTCAATGGTTAATCTTCTCCACCGTGCCAAATTCACTGGACATCAAGCAGCACCATTTAACAACCCTACAAAAGCCCTAGCCATCCTCCTCTTATATACCACTTGCATTTAAAGGACAGTAGCGAGAGAGAGAGAGGGAGAGAGAGAGAGTGCAAAAATGGTGTCCGGATCGGGGATATGTGCGAAGGTGGTGGTGGTGGACGCGCGGCATCATATGCTGGGGCGGCTGGCGTCGACGGTGGCGAAGGAGCTGCTGAACGGGCAGAAAGTGGTGGTGGTACGGTGTGAGGAGATTTGCATGTCCGGAGGACTGGTAAGGCAGAAGATGAAGTACATGAGATTCCTTCGCAAGCGTATGAACACCAAGCCTTCTCATGGACCCATTCACTTCCGCGCCCCTGCTAAGATCTTCTGGCGTACCGTTCGTGGGTTTGTTCCTCTTTCTATTTCTCGAACTTCTTTGGTTTAGTGATGCTATGTTTTTGTGTCTGTTTGATTGATGGGAAAATGTGAGTGAAAATGAACATCAATTTGATCCTCAATTTGATCCGTTGGTCTTTATTTTGTCTATTTGTTTCGGTTCTGGAAAATGGAACATTGACCTTGGCATTAAAAGAGCTCGATTAATTTCTTCTGTTAGGCATTATCGCCAATTGATTGCTAATGGCGTTAAAATGAGCTTGGAATTTGTTTTTGTTTGGTGGGTTGGGGGGCAACAACTATACCATGGGTGATGAAAAATTTTAGATGGTTATTTGGTATGGAGGAATCCTGATTCAGCTAAGCTTTTGGTGTTGAAGAATCTTGGGATCATATTTGTTTTGCTATTTTTGGCAGAATGATCCCACACAAGACGAAGCGCGGGGAGGCTGCACTTGCACGTTTGAAGACTTATGAGGGTGTCCCACCTCCATATGATAAGATGAAGAGGATGGTTATCCCTGATGCCCTTAAGTGAGTGTTCCTGGTCTATGCTTTCTAACTGTATTGAGCTTTTCGGTTTATTTGATGTTCTTTCAATTTTTTTTGATATTGGTTTTTCCTAACTTGGTTATGAAAACTAGGGTGTTGAGACTTCAGAAGGGACACAAGTACTGCCTGTTAGGCAGGTTGTCATCTGAGGTTGGATGGAACCACTATGAAACCATCAGGGTGAGTGTATTGCTTGATTATCTTACCAGGCTCATGTTCTTGGATTAATTAGATAAGCAAATTGTGGTTGTTGGTTGGCACTTGTCTTTAACCTGTTTATTTTTATATTTTAGCTGTTAGAATGGCAATGTATGATGGACTTGCTGTATGTGATAGTTGCCTTTATGTAGTTCTGCCAGCTTATTTTGCATGGCAAAAATTAGGATCATACTAGTTAGTTTGGTTTTTCAATGTCACTGTAGCCTAAGGTTTCATCTTGTGCCTGCTTATTTGTGAGAAGCATATAGGTTTGTATTCTTTTATTATTCTTGGCTGTTAAATTTTAGTATATCAAAGCCATTCTGGTATGTGTATTTTATTATGCGTGTTAGTGCTTTAATTAATGTTACTGTGAGTTGAAAACATGCCAATCATATCTTGATATTTGGCATGTTCATTTTGTTGGCTGTATAAATTGTTCTTATAGTGTTTAGCCTGACACTTACACATCGATTATAATGACAGTGGGTTGTTGCCTTCTCTTCTCCATTTGCTGCTATTATGGCCGCTGGTTGAATTGATGAGTAATTTTATGTCTAATTATCTTCTTGTCCACAGGAGCTGGAGAAGAAGAGAAAGGAGAGAGCTCAAGTTTTGTATGAGAGGAAGAAGCAACTGAATAAACTCAGAGCAAAAGCTGAGAAGGTTGCAGAGGAGAAGCTTGGTTCCCAATTTGAGATACTGAGTGCTGTTAAGTACTGAGTTGTAGGAACTTTAGTTTCTCACAATTTTGTTCAGGTTTATCTCTTAATGGACATTTTTTTTTATGGCTTTACTTCTAATGCAAGAAGCTAGAAATGGGATTACTAGGGGAACTTATGTGGTTATTTAATGTGCCTACTTATTATGATGCTACAGAATTCAGGCTTATCTCTTTGAATGATTTGGCTGTTGGACATGCTGTATTTGCCAATGCATTTTGGTGCTACAGTTTCTTTCTTCAAGGTTAAGAGCGTGTTTAATTGCCGTTCAATACGGTGCCTTTATCTCTGTCTGAATATTCCTTCTTGAACCTAGATGAAGTCAGTCTCTTTTATCCGACGGTGTATATAGGTTTAGAAAAAATTCAATTGCGATTGAATAAGCAATGTGCAATGCTTATCCATGCAATCTCTAGCAAAGCGAATTGCTTATTGCACTCGATCACTAGTGCAACATGATATAAATCTTCCTGTAGGGCTAAAATGAAAGCTCGTTTCCAAGTGCCGGACATCATAGGAAGACAGACTCGTTCAAATGTCAGATATGACATATGGGGCGTGTAAAACAAAACATTCTTCATCAAGAAATGTTTTTGGACTTCCTGCGTGGAGGTAATTAATGAATTAATGCTTTGCCGAATCCGTCGAGCATGGTCGGACGGGTCTATACATTTTCCATCCGGCAGTGGTCTTGACAAATTTCTTTTGAGGCAAGTCTAATGTTCATGTCCCCGGTAAGCTCGTTTGATCGTAGAAGAAGCACAATCAAGTTTTATCGGCTTTCTCTTATCTATGCCATAACCTTTACCGTTAACTTTATTCTCTCCACGATCTGGAAGCGCAGAGACCAATTTTTCAACGATGAAGGCAGTGTTCCCTGCAAGTAAGGCTATTGCTCCTCAAACGCAGTGTTACTATAGTAACGATATAAAACCCAATTTTCATATTATAAAAGATAAATAAATAAAAAGAAAAACATCAAATCTCTCCGTGTGAATAAACTTAGAGCATTAAATTCCATTCATACTCTAGGATCAGTAGTCTTAATGTTGTTGTTAAATGCGTCAGTTAATTGTTTGAGCTCATTTATGCCACCATAAAGAATATGCGTTTTTCTTTATTTATTTATGCGTTCGAAGGTTTTTACTTATAGAGGCAAAGGTCAAGCTAAATCTGATCATAAAAAATGGAGAACTTGAAGCTAGTAGAGAAGGTTGTGATTCTTCCGGAGAAACCCACGAAGTGCAGACGCATTTTCCTATCTAACATAGACCTGTCTCTTGTTGTATATCAAGAATCCGTCTCATTTTTTGATCCTCCAAAGAATAAAATTAGCTTCTCTGAAGCCTGCAATAGCCTGTATACTGCGCTTGCTCATTTGCTAGTGCCTTATGACTTCTTTGCTGGACGGCTTGTCCCTGCACTCGAAGATGATAATCGCTTCGAGATAGACTGTAATAGTGCTGGAGTTGTTGTTGCTGCTGCAAAAACTGGCTCCACGTTGAACCAACTTGGTGAGCTTTTAACACCCAAACCGGAGTTCAGACAATTTGTCGCTTTCTTGCATGAAGAGGGTGAAGAAGAAATGGAGCTTCAACACAAGCCTCTTCTCCATTTACAGGTTCTTTACTAGACCATATCAGTTACTAGAATAATCTTGAGTTCAAGTGCTTGATTTCTTGATTAACGTGGCAATTATCTTACGGCAGTTAACAGAGATGGGATGTGGAGGCCTGGCACTGGCCTCGCGGTACAACCACTGTGTCCTGGATGGGATTGCAGCTCGCGATTTTGAGAAGAATTTAGCTGCTTTAACTCGTGGAGATGAAATTGTGGTGCTGCCAAATCCTGATCGAACGGTCTTCAAAGCGAGGAACCCACCAAGAATCACTCACCCACACTACGAGTACTCCACAGCTGCCTGCGAGACAGACAGCTTATTCACAGTTTGTGGGACGAGTGGCATCAATGTCAAGGACTGGTCACCACAGAATAATAAGACTTGCTTGATCTATATGTCCCCCAGAAGGATTGCCAGCTTGAAGAAGGCAGCTCTCAAGGATGGGAAATTAGGAAAATGCAGCAGTTTCCAAGTTGTGGCTGCCAAGATATGGAAGGTAAGGAGCATTGCAGTGAAAATGCAGGAAGAGAAAATCAGCACCATGTTATTTCCAGTGGATGCTCGAAGAATTGTGGTGCCACCTGCCCCGTTTGGATTTGCTGGAAATGCATTGGTTCCTGGATTTGCACGATTAAAAGTGAAGGAATTGAAGGATAGAGAAGAGTCTTACTTGGTGAGGAAAGTGCAAGAAGGGATGGAAAGATTGGATGATGAGCATGTGAGGTCTGGGATAGATTGGCTTGAGGTTCACAAAGGGGCACCTTGCAGAGAAAACAGCTTTTCGTTGGTGGCCTGGTTTAGATTAGGACTAGAAGAAGATGTGTTTTCATGGGGCAAAATTAAATGTGTGACACCAATTATGGTAAAACCTGGTTTGGTCATTCTTTTGCCAGGGTCACAAGGGGAGGGAGGCCTTCATGTCTGCCTACAACTGCCTGATGATCAAATGGATGAATTTTGTAGATTATTGGTGGAAGAATAAGGAGATATTTGCGCATGGCTTATGAGACCAATACATATATATATCATTATTCTTTGATTGGGCTTTTCCTTGGAGCAATTTTAAAGAGGACAATTTTTCCAGAAAATGGACTTTAATGAAGGTTAATATCTCAATTTATATGATTAGCTGCTAATTCCAGAGAAATGGCTTTGTTAGCATAACAAATCAGAGAAGTCACTTACCTGGAACAATAGGTTACTGATTCTGATATTCTGGAATTTTTCCAAGTCAGGATTCTTTGCAACATTCCCCACATAAATCAAAAGAGCTTGTGAGGCCCTTCTGACTTTAACATCACCATCCTACACCCAAATCATTAAAAGAACGGAAAATGTTAAAAACAAGGAATCAATGCTTATTAAAGAAAAGACAGAACATGTATACTACAGTAGCACTTAAAACTTATAAAGCAGGATCTAGCTAATCAGCACGCTGTGGTTATGCTGCAATTCATACAATTCGATTGATGCTGTCACCGGCATCAATCGAAGTTTGGAACAAATTATATAATATATTTGATAAAAAATATTGGATTAGATATATATTAAAAAAAAAACAACTAAGTTTTAAATTTTAGAATAAGAAAGTTACTATTTATTTTATTTATTTTAATAAAATTAATTATTTAATTAATTTATTTTGAAAAATATATTATTTAATTTATTTATTTTTCAGTATGTGAATTGTTTAATTTCTTCTGTTATTTTAACTTTTAAAGTAATTTTTTTTAAACTCAAATATTCAATTCTTATTATTTAAATAATATAATTATTTATTTCTCATATTTTTATATTATCTTTGTTTATAATTATTCTTTCTTTTAATTAATTTAACTAATAAAAAATTTAACGAGAAGAAATAAATAATTTATTATTAAAGGTGGGAAAATAAATAATGTATATTTTTAAAAATAAAAATATTGAATAATTAATTTCATTAAATTATAAAAACTAAATAAATAATATTCTCTTTTAAAAACTCACAGGCCCAACATGATGGCCAAGCCCACCATTGCTGAGAAGAGCTTTTAAGACATTTCCAGAAACCGTTAAGAGAGGACTCAATACTCTTGTATTAGAATTAGAGAAAGCTAGACTCTGCTGTTATAGATTGACAGAGATATGTCAGGAAGCGATCAACCCAGAACAGTGAAGTTATTGTGCCCGTCACTGTCGAAGATAGTGGCATTCTCGGCATGGGATGACCAGAAACTGGACTTGGGATTGATAGCCAGGGCCTTGGGGCTAGAACCATCAACGTTGAAGCTCAATGGTCACTTCATCAGCAGAGGTGTTGATCTTGTATCCTCCTCTGTCACGTGGAGATCGCTTCTCAAGTTCTTCTCTGCTAAGGGGTTGTCCACTGGTAAAGACGATAAAGATGCTCTTATTGTCCATGGCAAGCTCTGCAAATCTGGGAGTAAGCGTATGTTTACTTTGCTTTTAGAATTTGTGTTTCTTGGAATGATATTTACCCTTCTTGTTCTGATTGGTTGTTGAGAAATTGTGAGAAAAGAAACAAGGACTTGATTTTTATTTCTTCTTTTATTTTCTTTGAAGTTTGTTTCCTTGAGGGATTGCGTAAAGATAAGAGGGTGAATAGCAGAATAGCTTAGTGAAATTTGGTAGACAAAGAACCCAAAATTTTTTACAGGATAATTTTAAATTTATATAACTCGATCTTAATTAAAAGGTATTTCCTTTCAGTATAATCTTTAAGATTATGATAACTGCCAAACAAATCTATGCTTTTCAAATTTTTGCGATTCTACCTATATTATGAAAATTATCAATTAAACATAAAAGTTTTTAAGCGTTACCAATTCCACCACAGTCATTAAGAAAACTGTTATTTCAACTGATTGGCATCACATAAGAATGCAATTTTAATAATATATAATACTTTTTATATTAACATACTGAAATATATTAACATGCTGAAATGATATGTTCCTACTAAAATATATGTTTCTTGTCTCTTCAAAAATCTTAATCTCGTATTTTTGTTTCATTAATGTTTAAGTGCACCTTGTCAAATATATATTAATACAAGTTATTTATATTGAATTAAACATTTTTTTTTCTCTTTTTATTTAGAGATATATCTTACTTTTTTTATAAATTTTAACAACCGTCCCTAAACTTATCTAGTTGTAACATTACGTTCTCTCAACTTAAAAATGTAACATAAAGACTTATCAACTTTCACACTTTGCATAGTAAAATTCCTCTAATTTCTAATTACCGATTTTTCTGTCAGACGCTGACCTGTATAGTTCCAGTATGAAGCTTAGCCAATATTTCTATTTTCTTTCTCAAGCCATGTGTAAATTGAATTCTTCTTCTCTTTATAGATAGAATAATTTTTCAAGTGTATAGAGAATAATTTTACATTTTGCATAAGAGAGAAAAGAGGAAATATTGATTAAATACCATGTGAGAGCTGTTCACATCAGTTTGTAATTGAAAAATCAATAATTGAAAGTCAGAAAGATTTTACTGTACAAAATTTGAAAGTTTAGGGGGTTTTATGTTACATTTTAAAATTGAAGGATTGCAGTGTTACAATCATATAAGTTCAGGGAAAGTTGTTAAAATTTATCCCTTCCTTTTCTACGTTAATTGCAATTATGTCATATCTACCTGGCGTCTTACGTAGCGTATCTGTTAGTGAAATAACAGTTTTCTTAACAGTGAAGTAGAATTAGTAAGAGTTAAAAAATTTAGGGTTTAATTAGTAATTTTCATAATATGCGATAAAATTGCAAAATTTTGAAAAGTGCAGAGTTTTTTTGGCACTTATCTGTTAAGATTATTACTAAATTGTATTTAGTTGTCTAAAAAGATAAAATTAAAAGAGGATACTAGGGATATTTACATCCATGTTCATCCTATTTTTGGGTTCTTAATTGAACCAAACATGCCCTTGAAGAATACTGAAGGTTGGCATTTCAGGAACACACGATCCTCAAGATGCAGCTCCTGCTAGTAGAGTTAATTACAGAACTGAAACAGAGGAAGTTAGTACAGAGCCACAGCCTGAACATGTCATTAACTTCCTCATGAATAAGAAGTTAAAGGAAAACAATTCAGGTAAAAGTCTGAAGTTTTTGTCATTGCATGAGATGGTGGTTCGCTGTAATTGACTATTGTATGGTTCTCCAGGATGTCACCAATTGTTCAAATGCAATGGTCTTGGTTTCAAGAGGAAACAATTGTTGGAAGACGTCAATTCAGTCAAGAAGTTAAAGATAAATGAAGCCAACTCAGGTATTTCGCATATAAACTTCATCCTGCAACTTGGATGCTTAAGAACTTTATGAACATGTGGGTATGAGATTAATAATCCTGATTTCTAGCTGGTGTTGCAATTGGCTTTGCTCATTTTGGTTTTTGCCTTTATCAAATATGAATGTTTTTACAACACCCTTTCTGTTCAAGGCTACTTTCCTGATGTGAAGGTCAAGCGATAGCTTAGCATTAAGAATGACACATTTTTGTGGGCCATTTTCCAGGACTTGGAGAAAAGAGGAAATAACTACCCCAGCATCATTTCAAGCAGCAAATTGAAATGCAGCTACATGAGCGGCAATGTGAAACGGATGAGAGAAGATGAGGTGATCCTGGCTGCTCCTTGCAAAAGAATCAGATGAAATTTCCATTACTTACAGTTTCTTTGCTACCTTTTATTGAAAATGGGAATTTTTCTTGGTTTCCAGTTCATCAGATCCCAAATTTGTAAATGATAAACATTACAAGAGGGAGCAAACTGAATTTTGTAAATCTTGTATGCAATTATTAAAGAAACCACATTGTGATTGGCTTGTGAATTGTGATATTGAATGTGGACTATGGAGATCATTTACTAAGGCAAATGGATTTCAAAAAGGTTTACTAACATCCAAATGATGGAAAATTGGCTACAAATGAATGTAACTTGATTTGATGGCAGAAACAATCCTTTTACTAATCCCTAACTCCAGTATGCTTTCTTCTCTAATGTATTGCACACTAAAGTTCTTAATTTCAGTAATTGAAGATGTCATCCAAAATAGTATTGCCAAGCAACAGCTAACACAGCCACTAAAAAGACTTTCAACAACAATTTAGAACTAATCAAGGATGATGAATTAGATGGTGACTGAGGAGTTTCCTGTGGTCTTCCTCTTAGCTTAGCAGATAACTTTGATAGCAGCCCAGAAAGCGGAGCGGTTTTGCCAGCTACAAGCAGAACAACAAAAAGTAGAGATCAGAAGCAGCATTGATGAGGAAGTCAAACTAACTAAAAAGAAGCAAGAAAGCGAAATACAATGGATCGACTCAAAACAAATAACCAAGATTGTCAAGAAAACAATCAATGGCCGTCAATATGAGTAATTTTTCCTCCCTCAAAACAAACAAGCATTTTTACAAGTAAATAATTGCTAACTAACGTTATAGCTTAATCATTGAATAAATTAGCATTTAATCAAATAATTTAAAAATTGCATATTATCAGCAACATCAATATTATTAATCTTGAATTAATCCATGAGAAGGCTGCTCATGTATCATTATAATAAGTTAATAACTGTTTTCACCATGAAGCAATTTCAACCTGATCAAAGAGATAAAGTTACCTTTGCTTTTAAGAAGCCTTTCCTCCTCATCCACACGCCTTCGAAGAACATTTAGCAATGATCCAAAATACAATGCAAATACAGTGCATGTGATTGTGATGACATTGTATGGCATGCTAAAATCAGGAGTTGTCAACGGCACAAGTAATACTTCTGTATAAGAGAGAACAGGATTTTTTTCCTGCATCACAAATCCAGGATTAATCAAAATCCAAGATGAAGCACATTGAGAACCAATAATATACAGGAGATTAACTACCTGAAATTTTGACAACATAGGTGACTTGTCCACAGAACAATTGCCAGGAAAAAGCAAGCTGGTATAAAAGTTGGGAAAGCTTATTGCAGCTGATGGAATATCAAATCCTTGATTAGCATCTGGAGGATATTCATCAATGTGTAGGAAACCCTAATAGAAATACCATCAAGTACATGAGAAACTGAACACCAGCCCCTTCATTTGTTTAGCAATAAAGGTTTTCATATTAACCAAAATTGGTGAAATTAATCTGTATCTTGATATTATAAATACAGATATGAGATGTTACTTTCCTGTATCAAGATACAAAATTAAAACCTAATGTTCATGTTCACCACAAGCAAGGAGGAAGATAGTGTTGAGGATGCTAATCTGTCATGTATTTTATTAAAACCTAACCGAATTAAAAATTAAAGTCAAAGCTGAAACAATTAATTGCAAAGCATACCTTATCAAACTCTAATGTTAAAGCAGCTGATTTCACATCACAAGGAAATTGCAAAACCATCTCCATGACTCCAGGTGATATCTTGTCTTTGGAAGGTGAAACATGAATCTTCTCTATAACATCTCCAACTGCCTTTGGTTGGCCATTCACAAACAACTGAAGAGTATGATAATATACCTTAACATACCAAGGTACAACTTGGAAAACATCAACTCGGAATTTATATCCATTACTACTGCTACAAGTACCCAAGGAGGCATCATTTAAGTCTGCAGATTTCAACAGGATAGCAATTGCACCCCTTTCATTCCCACTTCCCATCAAGAACCTACTAGCATGTAACGGTGCTGGTTCAGATGACCACGTTACAGGAAATTTCCATTTAAGGCCTAGATCAAAAGGCTGAGAGTCGCTGTATTTATCGACGGAAAACTCAAAAAGGACTGAAGAGCCCCTTCTGTGACTGCTATTCTCTTCTTCAAACACCTTGTCTGGTCTAACTGACAATTCAAACCCAGTTCCACTCCAAAACCCTTCAGAAGCTATATTGCCAACCCCATTATTCTTGTTTTTCTTTAGTTCGGCAACTAGACCTCTCTCAAGCTGAAGGTATACATTACTAGACTTTGCAAGAACACATCGTCCACTGACTTTCCTTCCAAATATTGAACTCAAAGACCAGCTTGGTTGAACATTCTTTTCACCAGAGTAAGTCATACTAGTTCTCTGACTATTAGGCTGAAGAACAACAGTAAGTGTTTGTTCAAGAATGATGCCTGGATTCATCCCCTCTGGACCAGATTTATTAGAGGTCAAATGCAACCGCTGAGAATGATAAAAACTTTTATAAATTGATGGCCTGTCCATTAATGCAGAAAGCCCATCTTTGTCTCTACAAGGAAGGAGCTTCAACCATGGAGTTAGGTTCTCAGTGCAAACAGCTTCACGGGGCAGCATACCGTACCTTATATTGCCTGTAGCTGGCCGGAAGCTCCACTGAGGAGCTGAATACATTGTAGAGGACTCAAGGAAGTTAATTGAAGCACAGAAAAGACCTGAAAGAGTGTGGGTTAAGTTCTTCCAAGATGCATCAACTTGGTCTTGAGGGACATCAAAGACGGCCCACAGCTCAACTCCAGGAGGCTTAGCATTGCTGCTCGATATGGGGTCAAATCCACCCCACAGTTCATAGTTCCAACGACCTTGCGTGAAAGACAATTCCATTTCCTTAATCTGAAATTTCTGTACCTGTCCAAGTAATGCTATTCCATGGGTTATATACTATTTCCAGCTCCAAGGAAATATAACATAAATACAGTCAATGGTTGAGCATATTTAACACAACTTATACAAGAACCAAATCATTGAAACATAACATAAAAAAGGCAAAATATAAGTGAAGAGAGGCAGACAATTAAGAATAAGTACAAACTCCAAGCCTAAAACTAAACAAGCAGATAGATTACAGATTCATAGTTTTAATTAAAAAGTATTTTTTGAAAAATTGAATGAGTTATTCAGGAATTATTAAAACAGGTTTCTCAGACCTGTCAATGCGCAGGATGTCATATCTCAGCATAAAGGATATCGGCCCTTTCTTCAAAACAATAAAACTACGCTCTTCTAAAGCCAGCTATATTTCTGGTGTTATCACTAGAAAACTTACAAGGAAACACAAGCGGGATGCGAATTATACTAACAGAACAACTTAAGAAGAGAGCTAGAACCATAAATCCCAGACCAACTCAAATTGATTACTAAAATCGCTTAAAAATTACGCACAAAAGCTGAACAATCGAGATCTAAAAACTCCCTAACGCTGCAGCTAGATACCAATAAAATTAAACAGAAGTAAGGATATTCAAATATCAATCTTTAGTCTAATCAGTTACTGAACTCCACTGTACAGAATCAGCATCCTGTATAACTCGAAAAATCAGGAGCACAACCAAGTTTTCAATTTTTTTATTAACAGAAAAAACCCATTAACCCGAATTTTCTCAGCAACCAAACAACGGAAAAGAATATTAAAAAAGAAAAAAACTTACCAGCTGAGAAATGGCTTTGGGGAAGAGGTGATGGTGGCGGCCATTGGAATTTGAGGAAGGAGCTGTGCTTTGGAAGTGGAAATGCGCCAACACTTTCCGATCAGGCAACGGCCTCAACAACAATTCCTCATAGAACTCTTCTCGTTCTTGCTCTATGGTCAATCCAAAGGAGATTATAGGAGTAAAGATGTTGGATAAAAGTAATAGAAAGATAAAGAAGTGTGTCGATTTTAGTGGAATCGCCATTACATCGATTGGTCTAATGCTCATAAGAGAAACGCGGTGCAAACAGCTTCCGCCATTGCAGACCGGCTTTGATTTGGTTCAAAGGCAGAGTCGCAGAACTTCAGTTCGCGAGCTTTTGGGCCGGCTTTGATTTGGTTCAAAGGCAGAGCTCTCAGAACTTCACTTCGTGAGCTTTTGGGCAACCGTAGGCTTAGGACTGTTTACATTTTAAGTTTTGGGCTTTTGGGCCCTCTCTGTTCACGGGACTTTACAATAATTTTTTATTTCTTTTAATATATAAATTAAAAGAGAACGACGTGTCTTTGATTACTGAATTAAATTAAATGAGAAAAAGTGACAAAGTGGTTACAATCTGCTAAGCTTTGATTTCTGGGGTCTTCAAATTATTCACAAACTTATTGTTACAACGAATGAAGCTCATTATTGAGGGCATTCTGATGAAGGTATAGGAAATCTAGGCTTATCAAAACAATAGTCATAAGTGAGATACTTGTTTCTCACATTCTCATAAGCCCTTTGTTGTATAGAGTTCAGTTTCCAAAATTTCTCCAAATTCCACCAGTACTTTGGAGAATAACAAGGTAGAATATTGTTTGAGTCATGAGGAATTGAGCAGCCACTGATGTCAAACCCTTGGAAATTAGCTTTAAATGGAGCATAGCTCCAATTAGTCTTTGTTTTGCCTCCATCTGTTGCCCAACCATCTCCATCCCACAAGCTTGCCTCTACTTGCATTAGCTTTGATGGATAGCTTACTCCAACATTTGTTTTGTTCTTGAACACTCTTATGGGAGTTTCATCCACAAAAAATCTGATATTTATAACAGATAAAATCAACAAATTTGAAATCATAATGTTAGAACTTAGGAAATGCTAGATAGCAATATAGCATATAAGATTATAGACATTTCAAGAGACATTACTGCATATCAGATTTAAGGCAACAGTTTCTTGACAGTAGTTATAAACTATTGCTACTAAAAGTTCAGGCAGCGATTTTTGTCGTTGTAAAAACGTAATCAAACCGTTGCCTTATATTATAGAAATGGAGGCAGATGTAGTAATTCTCAAAGCATTACTATTGACTTATAACTAATGTTTAAGCATATTGAACCATTGCCTTAGATTCATCATGTAGTAATGAGAGATATTAATTATTCTTACACAATCTGATGTTCGTTCCAGAGGACTTGGTAATTGTGAAAATCTACAGCAGGGTCGAACCAAAGATAAATTCTTTGCTCTCTATTCCCCATACCATTTGAAAACACGTTTGTTTGTAAAGTGTTTGGCTTTCCTTCTTTGTTTCCCAAGAACTCAAAGTCCAACTCATCATGATTATTACCATTTGAAGTTAGCTGCATATGCCATTGAAAACCCACCAAGGATTATTAGTTAGTCCTAATATATATGCATCTCAGGATCAATGGACATGAAGAACTGATTAAACAATAAAGGGAGGACATGTATCTATGTTTATATATATACTCACATAGAAAGCAGTTACAACTCCTGCAGAATCTTTCCCAGGTAGCTTCATTCTTAAATGAAAGAATCCAGAACCAAAGTTTAGCTTGGACGCAAATCCAGACCCTGCATGCATTAATATAACCCCAAGAAGTATTAAAAATAATAGAGGAAACCTAGTTTCCAGTTCATGCGTGCTACTCCCCTGAGGCCATGCAGATGAGTGAAAGGGAAAGAAACCATTATTGCTACTAAGTTTTTTCACAAAATCACATATTAAAACCTTAATCCAAAAGAAAAAGAAAAGAAAACCGCAAAATATGTATTAAAACTGATGTATGTGATAAAGAAATAATTATATATAAATGTTTTTACTGGCTTATCAGAAGTTAAGTAGAATAAGAGTTATAAAGGTAGAGTATAAAGACCAGTAGATTTATCCATGGAGAGCTGAATTTGCCTTCCCTGATTAAGAGACAAGACGTGATCAAAACCCCAAGTAACCTCATAACTTTCATCAAAGCTAATATCAGTAGTCATTATATTTGCAAGCACCCCACCAACCAGCAGAAATGTAAGAATCAAACGTGGCAATAATGGCAGAGAAAAATCCATTGATTCTAATGAATTCTATAAATGATTATAATTGGGTAGTATTAATTTGTCTTGCATTTGTGCTTGTAGTCTTAGTTTATATATATGTGTGTGATGAAGATTCAGGAATGGCTTGCTTGAGGTTTCCCAAAGGAACAATGCATGAAAAAGCCAAAAGCCGAAAGGCACATGATTGGAGTTGATCTCTCCATGCTCAGTGACTTGTACGCACGCCAGTGACTTCTCCATGCTGCCCCCATAACAAACTTCATCATTAGACTTTTCTGCTTGGAAGCACCTTTAAGCAAAAAATGACTCTCAACTTCAACAAGTTGTTAGCTTTTCCATTTTTATTTTATAAAAATTTAAAGCAAATAGTTTAACACTATATATTTATCATTTTTTAATGTATTAGTGCTTAATTAAAAAATAAAGAAAAAATTATATCTATTTCTTAATGGTAAATTTCAATAGTGCAGCTCTAAAACGGCATCATTTTAAATAGTAGAAATCGGAAAAGACATGAAGCCTAAGCCCTCCAAAGATTACAACCATATGGCAAAGGATGAATTTGTAATTGCAACATCTCTTAAATGAAAAAAAAAAAATATATTTTTTTTAATATTAAAAAAAGAAAATTCATATATTTATAAAGAAAATATATGTATACGAGTGTATCGAATAATCCCTTATTAAAGTTAAGGAAAGCATTTCTTGTATGTATAAGACAAAGAAATGAGAATATATGATAGTTCTCACTGCATATATTCTTCCTTTTTTTCCTTGTACCGTTGAAATGGTTTATCAATTCTTCCATTTAAAAATTGGAGTTCCAAAAGGTACCAAGCGAAGGAAGTAGCTTCCCATCCATACACTCTGCAATGCATATGTTGGTTGTAGCATTCATGGATGGCATATCCTTCCACTATTGATAGGCTTGGCATCAAGTCCTTGAATCTTGTTCTGTTCTACATGTATAAACAATTATTCCTACATATAATATCAAAACACCAATCTTTTGTTTAGAAACAATTCGTCTATATAGACATGATCACTTATTGCGAGCGTTTTTTATTTAGCTACTTATTTTTATTTTAAATTTAAAATATATTTTTTAATTTATAAGTTAATTTAAAATTAAGTTGTTAATTCATTGATAAAATTATTTAAAATTAATTTTAAATAATTTAAGTATTTGATTAAAACGTGTTTAAAAAAATCTTAATTTGTCAAAATAACTAAAAGGGATATAGGATTGAGTGTTGTGGTTCTTAAGACAAAAATAGTATTGATATTTTTAAAAATTATTAGGATAATATAATTTTTTACTTAATCAGAGAATAATTTTTAAAATAAGTAGATAAGTGATAAATAAGAATACTTACTTATGATTTTTAACTTATTTCAAGTAGTCTTTTTTAACTTATAAGTTAAACTAAATACATATTTATTCATGACTTTCTATTTATAAGTTTGACCGACTTATAAGCTAAATTAAATACCCTCTATACAATCATATTAATTTTTTTACATAATTTCTACTTATTTCAAAATGTATTTTTTCAATTTAAAAAATCTTAAATTCAAGTAATTATGTGCTTTCTAAACAAGAAAGCTTTTTTAATTTAGATTTTCATATAAGCTTTATACATAAAGGTATAGTTTTTAGCTAATTCAAAAATGAAAGCAATATTCTATATAAAAACTTCTCCCTTTTCTATATTTACTTAATTTTTGTTATTCTCCACTCATGTGGGATTTACTCCCATTATTCAGCAGAAAAATTTTTTATTGTAAATTTGTAATCTTACTTGGTATTTATTTTCAAAATGACTTAAGAGCTGTTTGATATTGCTATTAGAACTATTGTTGAAAAAAAATCACTTTTTTAAATATACTAGTTAGAGAGTATTAAAAAATAATTTAAAATTAAATTTAATAAATTTTAGTCATAAAAACACTAAAATAATAAAAAGCTTTTCTAAACTGCTTTTTTCAACAGCATATAAAATGATTCTTTTATTCATAAAAACAGTTTTGACCCTCCAAACGTAGTGCCAAACAGGCACTTAATTAGGTTCTACAATGTAATTAAAGCGCCAAAAAAAGTATAACCTCACACAAGTTAGTCATGCATGATTAAATAATAATCCCTTGCCAATCCCAAACAGGTCTACAGGACCAAAAGGCACATTCATGAATTTGAAAGTTGAAAATTAATCAAATAGAAACCATTCAGGCTAATATGCCTGCTATAAATATATTTTCTTATCACATGTTACAACAAAGATAGTTCGACACTGCACAGCTTGTTCAACTCACTAAATATATGTACAAGTTGTCAACCTAACAGCTGTGCCCATAATTCAGAAACTGAGGAAGAAAACTTGTTCCCAATAACATCACCTAAATACAAAAAAGACCTCTTGTGGTGATCCAAAACAGGCAGTGAAAGGTGGCGGCATGGTCATATTATCGATCATCTACAATTTTCATGTCTCTTAATACCAACCTGCTTTTAGAAAGAAAAGATATGCACATGCATTACAGTTGGACATGTACTTGGTCATTAGACCTATAAAACTACATAAATATCTATTTAACAAGTGCTAAAGGTGTATATTGCCTGGTTTTTAGGATTATGGCTTAGTTTGGGATTAAGGCTTAATTGTTGTTGTTGTTGTCATTGTAAAGCTGTACATGGCGCATGCTAATAATTGTCTAATTCAACTTTTCTCCCATCGCAATCATTCAACTCCTCGTACAAAAAAGATGCATTGCATTTCAATGGCTAGCTATATCTGGGGAATATTATTCAAAATCTTTTTACTTTGGTGGATTGCTGAGAAGCGGTAGAAAGCAGGAAGATAAGTCCATGTTATCAAACTATTGCTACTCCAGCATTAAATTTTAAGAGCTTTTCTTGGGCTCCAGGCTCTCACTCCATTCTTTCTGAATTCTCATGACCACCAAATCATTCCTTTTTAAATAATAATAATAATAAAGAAGCATTCCTAATAATACAAAGGAAGTGCAACTACCTTATGATGGCTTTCCAATTGAGGCACTGGACGACAAGAACATTGAAGATGAGCTAATCGAAAAAGGTCATAACGCTGCTGAAGGGCTGCTTTAAAGTAGTTATGGATGCTGCATATTCAACAATCTGCTATAAGTATTCTCTAGAATATGATATTGAATGCAGTCAAACTCAACATGCTATGCACCAAAAAGTCCAAATTAGCCACCTATGCAATATTTGTGAACTTAAAAAACAAAAAACCTCCTTGGATAAAGCCATATGTTAACTATAGATGGCCGTCACTTCAGACAACTCCCAATGTGCAGAACACTTACACAATTGGACATCCAACACCCTATTAATATTCACTTTAACTTTTCACTAGGAGAAATTGAGGATTGAAGTTAAACAATTAATCTATTTGCTCCAACAACTTGAAAAGATAATCCAAGCTTTTGAAAAATAATACAGCAAAGCAAACAAATGATCCAAGCTAAACTGACTCTTCAGCTTAGTTATTGAGTTGAAGGACGGTTTCAAGGCTGCACATGCGCAAACCCAGTAATGATTAAACGTCAACTAACTTTTATCAACCTTGTTCTATCAATTCAACATAATTGAACCTTACCTTAAAATTCACTGAATCAAACATTAAACCATGAAGCTCCAACAATAACAGGAATGGAAAGATAAGAGAATCTGGGCACCCGTGATAAAAATTAAATATATAATTAAATATCAAGTTACACAAATTCAATTCTTTTGCAGAATGATGGCTAACGTGGGAAAACCTTCCCAATTTGGCATTTACTTAAGTTAGTTGCTCCATATTCATACTAAACATTACTTTTTTCTTTCATTTATTTGCTTTTGGAAGTCTTTATGATCTTACGTTGCTACAGCAGCAGAAATACATCACAAGCCTAACTGCCTAAGCAAGCCAACTCCTCTGGCCACTTGCTTAAAACTCAGTTTGTTCCATTGATTGTATGTTCCTTACATATATCTATTAAAGGATTAAAGAAAAAAAAAAAAAAAAGGAAGTGATATTTGTACCTTAACCTATGCCTGTTGCAGGAAGTGAGGAATGTAACAAGAACACATATAATGTTTTTAAGGGACCGGAAGACCTGTAAAACAATTCCAGAAGCAGGTTTCAACAGAAGACAAGGAACATAGACATGAAAGGGCATCATAACATTTGCATTGTATAAGACAAACCTTTGAGAAGAGTTCATTCCAAACAGAATGCCAAAATGACATATCAGATGAGCTAGGCTTTACTTGAACAAAACGCAAAAGCAGACCCTTCCTATTGGTAAATACCATGAAGGCTCTTGCAAGAACTTCATAGATGTTTAGTAATATAGAAGACACATGTTTTGCCAAATGAAGACAACCTTGAGAAGGAATGAGGAGCAATCCCAATATGATATTAAAGAGTGAAGAAATGAAAGTGCCTGAAGGCAAGAAAAAGGTCAAAATCAGATTCATACTCAACTCAACTCAACTCAACTCAACTAAACCTTTATCCCAAAAATCAAAATTAGATTCATGTTGAAAAAAAAAAAAAAAAGACTTCACCGTTAACCAATTACATTAGAGCTGAATAAGAATGTATGCACCAGAAAATAGAAGATATTCATCCACTTTTTTCCAAGCATAAAGAAAGACTGAGGAAGACTGAGGCACCTAAAAGTGCCAAGTGAAAGGTATTAACCATTGATGAATAACATTCGTGAGAAGTAACTAGAAAAATCCATTCAATTCACTGACCCACTTCATTTTATGTAAAATTTATCTTATAATTGTGTCCATGTGATTGTATCTCTAAAAAAGTATAGCAGGGAACATCATGCACCAAGTTTTAAGTAATTTTCCAAAAAGGATATTGTCCATTGACAGATAAGTTCTACGAAGTTTGTACAAGTATAACTAAATAAGAGCTGAAAATACACTGCCTATGTTCCAAGTTTAGCAAGAACTTTCTGTTTGTATCAATTTGATGAAAAATGCATAACAATGATGTAATGCAGAATCAAGCTTTTGAGAACAAGAAAATATAATGCATCTTGAAAAAATAGTTTACAATCAAGAGAAGTGGGGAAACACTAGTTTTAAGCCTTGAAATAGTATTGAGAGAAACAAATTTACCTAAATTTAAAATAAATGAATATAGAAGCTCCAATGGTGAGAATAAAACCTTAGCAAAGTCCAATAAGATGTTGCTTAAGGGCTGTACCACAACCCTTGCAATCATACAGATTTTCTCTCCTATTTCAGTGAAAGTGCTCCATATTGGCACCACAAATCCTACCAGATGTTCAAGTGGATGAATCAAGTGCCTTGTAAGCAGCAATACTGATAGCTTCATCACATGTGTCTTCATTAGAAACAACCGAACTGCTTTCTCAAAATTATGTAGGAACAACATTGTCCCAAGATACCTGATTCTCGAAATCATATCACACGCTTCAATCCACTTAAAAAATGGCCAAGAAAGATGTGATGCAGCAGCCTTCAAGAGTGGAACATTCTTATAGAGATCATAAAACCCAATAATGACAGTTATGGATGAGATTACCACATAAAGGATTCTCAATAAAGGGCGCATCCAGGGACGATATACTCTATTGAAAAATGGATAGGATTGAAGAAAGATAACCCAAGAGGGAAGGCCTGCCTCAAGTAAAGTAAGAAGCTTCAAATCAGAGGTAATAATTTGGTTTAATTGAAATGGAAGATTTTTGTCATTGAACCCAAATAGCAGAAACGTATGCTTGTATTCCATAGGCTCAAAGCTACTATCCTCCCATAAATTTTCTTTTCTTTTCCCAATCATTGGCTCTCCTACTTGGTTATCCATACAAAACTTATCATTTGTCTCAATGGGGCATTCCCTGACATCAAAGAACGCATCTTCAGAAAATAGTTCAGCTTGAGATACATTAAACAGCAAGTCTTTAGAAGCCACTGTGATTCCCAAAGAAGAAGGAGAAGAAACTTTGTAATACAAAAAGATTAGACTGCTCCACAGGGTTTGTGCTTCAGTTGGAGTGCTCGAGAACCACAATGAAATACAGCTCAATGCTTGATCAATGCCATTGAATTCCCATTTTCTCAGAGATTTCACTTCTAAAGCGAGGGATGTATCTGTCTGTGGAAAACATATACTATTGAAGAAAAGGTAAAATGAATGGTAATTAAAAAAAATGAGAATAAAAAAGGACAACATTTCATTTCATACTGTTAAGCTATAAAACATGAAGTGTTAAAAAGATAAGAACCCAACTTTCAAAATGCAGAATTTTGAAAGTACAAATTGCTTGCGTAAATCCTTGCTTATTTTGAAATAGCAATAACATGTTCACACATGATTACCTGAAGCTCGTTTAAATAGTTGATACCCCATACATCTTTCCATGCAACTTCAAACACTATGAAACCATGCAAGGCTTTGTACAAATTCATCATAGAGAATGGAGCTCTTTCACTGACACTAGCCATGCTAACATTGGGCAACCACTTCAAAAATTTCTTCTTTCCATGGCTGGAGGATTGGTATACTAAACTTGGCCTCCTCCGCAAAGCTCTAGTATTTTTAAAAGGTGATACTCTGTACTGTGGATATCATCAGAAAGCATAATGGATTAAATTCAATATAGTATTAAAATAACCAATTGTAGAGATACAGTGAAAAAGAGTAACCTTAGCGATCATTAACTCCCTTATGCATTTTGATCTTGAATGCTTGCTTCTCCACCATGACTGATTGTCAACCAGGATAAGAAATTTATGGCTAATAGGAGCAAAATATAGGAAAGCCTGTGATAGATTGGACTTTATATCCCTAAAACAAAGAATATTGTTTAAATATTAAAATATGTATATGTCTATGCATCTAAGTTCAATGTCTCTTGATTCTAAATTCATGATTGAAAAGTTATCATATGGAAATGTATGTTTTAGCCTTTTGAAACCACTCTCCTGCAAAATCATTGAAACATAGTTTCTTGATGAAAGAATTAACAAATGAAGTTCAATCCTTAAACGCTGCACTTTGGTAAGATTTGAACCAAAAACCAAATTCATACCCCAACTTCCTTCCATCCCTTTCCCACCTCAACCAACGATCAATTAAACTGCAGTGGCATTAATACTCTTATAGATTCATTTTGGAATCAATGTACAAACAAACAAATGAAAAGTTTGCAAAAACTTGATCATCCACAATATTATAAAGTCAGGTTAATTAATTAATTAATTAATGACTTGCACAGAACACCAAAATAGACATGAGGATTGATTATAATTCAGAACCTTCTCAATCAAGGAAAGGAATTATGAAATTTTAGTCAAGCTTTCTCCTTTCTAGCATGGATTATATAAAACCATTGACATTAGAGACATAATGATGATATAACCATAAAGAATTCTTACCCAATCTGCAAACTCGTCAAAGGATAGAGATCAGGACAAGAGTCCATATTTTCATACTCTGTTGTTAATTATTAAAACCTTCAATCTTCTCCCGCCCTCCAAAGTCCAAAGAAATTCAACTCTCGATACCAAACTCCGAGCAGTTTTCCTTATAAAATCCGACAAAGAATTTCATAATTAACTATAAACACCAACTTTAATCGAAACAGAAAGCTAATGGTTAACCTCTCTTTTGTCTGGTTGCTCGCAAATTGTAAATGAACGAAGATGATGAGAACAGAAGAGACGCGGTCGAGCCTCGACGTGTATGCCATAGTTGGCAGTTATTTTGTCTCTCTACAGAAAAATCGGACCGAGATTTCGGCTCTGCAATGCAAAGGGTGGGCGCCAAAACAACGGAGATGACCAAACCGAATTCCTAAAATCTAGCTCCAAGATTCTTTATTAGCTAAATTCTAAATTCTGAGCTAACACGTCTATTAAAAAGAAATCCAAAACTTTTCCCAGTCATAGCCAAAACTTTGAAAAAGGAGCCGTTTAACAGGTTAACAAGAGAAATTATTCTTTTTATAATATTTAATTATATTAATATTATTTAAATATTTAAAAAAATTATGTTAATTTATCACCCCAATAATATTTATATTCTCTTTAATTTAATATTTATCCCTTAACTTTTAAAACTTCAAAAAAACTTCATAAAAATTTATCATATAAGCTGATAATAATATTTAAAAAATTGTCATATGATATTTCTTTTATTTTTATTTTGAAATTTGTATATAAAAATTATCTTATCATCATATAAATATTAATTTTATGTAAATATTTTTAAATTTCAGTTATTAAAATCTTTTATCAACAATTAAAATCTAAAATCCTTTTTATTATATTTTTTAAGAAATTTAAAATTTTCTTATTTTACAAATTTAAATATTATAAAAGTATACTCATCATGTTAAATATATCCCTAAAATCAATTATTTTTTAATTAAATTTTCATTACTTCGGAATTATTTTTAAATAAAAATATATATGTAAAATTATTCACTAAAAATTATTTAAAAAATTTTAATATAAAAAATAATTAATTGTGTGTATTATAGATGAATAGTAGTTAGTTATCACGATCGTACTTAAAAAGATTAAATTGAATTTATAAAAATTAAAAATAAATTATAATATAAATTTTTAAAATTTTATTTGAATAATAAAATAGTAAATTAATTTAAATATATATTGAAATATTTTTTATTTATTATAAAAAATATATTTATAACATAAAATATATTTTGTATTTATTTTTAATTGAAAATTTATACTAAAGCAATTATTGATTAAAATATATTTTAATATAATAAACAATTTAAAAATTACATAATAATAAAGTAATCACAAAATAATTAAACTCTAACTTTTTTTAATTGCTAATTATGTAAAGTAATCACATTTTAATAAAATATGTATGACCTATGCTTAATCTATAAGTATAATTTTAATAATTATTTTAATATAATGTGATTATTTTGTGCAATTGACAGCAGGAAAAAAATTTCCAATGTGATTATTTTGTTATTATTGCATTATTATATAATTTTAAAATTATTTATTATATTAAAATATATTTAATTAGTATTAAAAATAAATTTTAGTATAAAATTTTAATTAAAAATAAATATAAAATATATTTTATATAATAAATAAATAATATTTAAATATAAAATTTAAATCAATAAACTATTTTATTAATCAAATAAAATTTCAAACACTACATTATAATTTACCATCAACTTTCTCAAATTCAATTTAGCTCCTTTAACTATAATTAGGACAACTAAGATTTGCTTATAATATACACAATTTAATATTTTGACTACAATTATTAATGCCTTAAAAATTTTGGATTTTTTTTCTCTAATAAGCCAAAGATATAAACTACTAAAAAATGGAGTAGTCCTATTAGGGATGGCAAGGGGTCAAGTTTTTGTGGGTACCCAATCCGATCGAACCCTAATAGGACTGGTTTGGGTAGTATATAATCGGATTGTGACGGTTCGGATTTAAAATATAATACCCGCGATGGGTTCGGGTTGGGTTCGAATTTTATATATTGGGTAATCGTTACCCAAACCCGTTTATATAAATATTTAATTAAATATAAAATATATATTTTTTTAATAATATTTACAAATTTTTATATATTTTATTTTATATAAAATAAAATTGAAATATTTTATGAAGTTATTAAAATTTTAAAATATAAATTATTAATAAAAATAATTTTTTATATAAATTATTAATTAAATATATAAAATTAAGCGAGTTCGCGTATTTTTCGAGTGATAACAATCGGGTTTGAGATGGGTTCAGATAGTTGAGAATAAATTTTAATGCCCATCTGAGTTTTGTTGTAAACTGAGGTTAGTTACCAGTGCCGTAGGAGGCTAGATTTCATCGGCAGCCTTGTTTTTAAGGAAAGTTTCTGTCATTTAGTTTATGAGATAATGGAGGGAGGTATGACCGGCTTTGCCGCATTGGAAACAAATGTCTGGCAAATTTTCGCATTCAATTCGTAGGCACATAATTTGGATTGTGAAACTCCTGGTTGGTGGCTTGTTGATGTCCAATTGAATTATTAATCTAGAAAATTTGCCTATGTTTTCTAGCAGAATGTTGTGGTCTATTTTAATTGCCTGACCTAGTGTTCCTCCTATGGCATGAAGGATCAATTCATGATAACAGTGAACTTGGAACCCAAGAATACGTATCCAAGCCATAAGTTTGGGTGGAGGAGCAAGGGATGGAATGAAAGAGAGGTCTAAAGCTACAACTTCAAGCATTGACCCAACACCACCCACGGATTGTTCAAAAGAGTAGTGTTCACATCGTCTTCCTTTTGGAATCTCACCAAGAAATATTCGAAATCCAAATTAATAATTGAACATCTACCCATAGGTTCCCACATAGCCTCAATACAGGAATACATAAGCTTAAACCCTAAAGCCTTTCTTAACCATTTGGTGATCACAGCGTTTTGCCAAAGCACAATGAGTTTGTCATTGGGTTGAGATGAAATGTTGATAGAGATATTGCTTCCTTGGATAGTAATGTCATTTGTGTCAAACTCTTTCCCTCCAATGGCAAAATCATGCTAGTCATTAGAAACATAATGAAATAAAGTGTCATGAAAAAGGATGAACTTTGGGGCATTTTTCAGGGTCTTCTTTGGCTTGGGATCTTGGTTATAGGCAAGTACTGGTGAAGGTTGATAACTCAGTTGCTTGTCAAGTTATTCAAGATTCTTCAATTTCTTTTAACAATCATAGCTCTATTGTGGATTCTATTCCGTACACTTGAAATAAAATATAAACGTTACTAGAGATTACATATGTATTTTTCAATCTTATTTTTCTATATCAAATGGGTATTATTATATCTAATTATGGTATTTTTAATATAACTTATGCAATTTAATTAATTATTATTAGGGATATTTAATTTTTTTAGTGAATTTTTATATTGAATTAGTACACTATGTGATTGTTGATGTTAATAATAAATCGAAAATTAAAGTAACATGCAGCCTATGCAATTCAATTAAAAACTAGCTAAAGATACAATTGAGAAGTAATTTTATTTAATTTTAATCAAATATAAATACAAACAAAATGGAAATTAAAATGAAAATTAAATCTAAACCCAATAATTTATTTCTCTATATATTTATATTATTATAATTATTTTAAATAAATATATATATATATATAATTTTATATTAAAGCATAATAATTTATATTTTTGTCAAATAAAAAAAAGAAGGCAATGAATGATCTGACACGCCTGCATTTGCAGCCGCTAATATTGGATAAGGAAGAATCCAATTCTTTTTCTTCTTGTTTTTCTTTTACGTAGACAGACACACAGTTTGAATAAGAATTTTTTTTTTTTTTTTTTATATTGACAGATACATAATTAAATTTAGTAATAAAAATAAGTTATATTTTAAAATTATGATAATTTTAAAAAAAATTTAAATAAATTTAATTTATAAATTCATTCATAATCGAGATCTCTAAAGGCTAACCTCACCGAAGTGGACCCCAACTCACAGATACAGCATAACTGGACAAAGACTCCCTAACTCATTTTCACTCACGAGGTGCCCTTTTTTTGAAAGGAAGAATCCAATTCAAACACAATTACTAACAAAATCTAATGGTACACATCGTACTCACCCGCATTTTAAAAATGCGGCGATACAGACCGTCCATTCCTCACATTTTCCAATCATTCTAAACCGTCCGATTCCCTCAATCAAATTCTAACCGACAACTTTGCTTCTTCTTGTCTTTTACCCTTTTATAGCCACAAAATCCACGATTCCCATTTCCCGGAATCCAAACTTCTATCAAATTCACTTCATTTACGCGCCTTACTCCACCGCGTAAACAAACCAGCAATACTCGCCGCTTTAAATACGACTCCTCATCACTAAGGGCAGTTTGGAGAATTCACTATATTGATTTTTCTTCGTGTGAAATCGCAGTAAGAATCTCCGCGCGTCGTCTGAAAACCAATTTTTTTTTATATTATTTTATAAATTAATAGCGTCTATATAACGCCTTGTAACCATGTCTGCCGCGTGACGTTTTCGGAGTGTTTGTGGGCTTATTTCTATTGGCAGAAGTAGAAAAAGCCGTGAGGATCGCTCGGAGAAAGAGTGAAGAGAAGGGGGAACTCACTCACAAGTTGTTTAAACATGTCGGCAGCAACCGGTGGTGGTGGTGGCGGTGCTCAGGAGGAGGATAAGAAGCCTATGGATCAGTCTGCCCACATTAATCTAAAAGTTAAGGGCCAGGTATGCATGCAATGAAGAAAACTTTATGGGTTTTATTTGTGGTTGCATGTTGTTTGATCGGTTGTCTGTTTGTCTTATGTGATTAAAATCTGTTGCATGCAGTAGAATTGAATTGTGGAAATTGTTTTCTAATGAGAGCAATTTTTTTGAGATAAAACTATTGTGGAAATTGTTTTCTAATGTCAGCAATTTTTTTGAGATAAAACTAACTGTCAAATTAGAGCTGGTTCTTAGCATTAGATTATTGGTATTTGAAGTATCTTGTTAATTGAGATAAGGGGAAGATAGGTTAGGTGCTAGTAAGTATATTGCAGCTTTACTATAGTATGAAAACCACTCAATTCAATCAGTAAATTTTGTGTATTTGAGTGGGAAGTTCCAATTTTTTGTTGCTTCTGTCCGGGTTTTTTAGATTTTTGTTAACAAAATTCATTCTTTAATTCTAATTCTAGTTTCACAGTGTCACAAAACCTAACCCCTATACCTTGCATGGGCTGTAATTGAGGAGTGAAGCATATAAATTTCTTGTTAAAGTTAATAGGCTTTGGATTTCTATGCGTGGATTACTAGAATCTTTTGGATTGATTTCTGTTTTCAATAAATTACTCGTTGGCAATATATTCCTTTTTAAGTTGTAGTATGGAAACATGTGTTATTTCGATAATTTTTTTTTAAGATGAAGTCTGAGGTCTCCTTCCTATTATCTATGAATTATCTATGAATGCATGAACTCATAGGCTTATTGAATGTGGGGATGCCAATGATGACTGGTTTTTTGTCAGTGTTGATAGTTATGGGTTTTTCAAAGGCCGCAACCTTCCCTTTATTTTTAAAGGCAAATCTGTTACCTCAATAATTCAGTTGACAAAAAAATATATGCACGTGGTGTTTTCTTCCCTTTTTTTTTTCATTCTCTGTGTTTCAACCTTCCAACTACTATTTCAATCATATTTTCTCTCAAAATTTGCCTAAACTTCCCCTTCTTTGCGCAAATATCTCTATCTTATTCTTTTTGTAAGTTAAGATAATCAAATATTTCTGCGCGAGTGTTTTTTTTTGGCATATTTGTTGAAGAAAATTTTATTTGATATTAGATTTGTTGTTAAATTTATAATATGAAGCATTGTTTTGTCCATCTATAGGTTTGTGTTTTTTTTTTTTTTGTAATTTGAATTATTTTTCAAAATTAATTTTACTAAAATACATTATTAATAACATCTAATTTGATGAATTTATATTTATTATATAGTTATATATCTTAATTTTACTTGTGTCTACCAATATCTACTCATTTTATAAACCTTTAAATTTTTCAAACAAATTTTCATAGCGCCTCTTTTCCTCTAACCTTGACCTTGACCTTGACCTTGAATGTGACCACAAATGCGGCTATGACCGTGATTTAAAACTATGATTTATAGGCAAAGTTGTCTATATTAGCTTTCTATTATGCATGTACAGTTCAGCAGATTGGATCTTTTACCTTGACACTTGTTGCCCCTTATTTTGTAATTTATTATGCAATTTGTTTGGTTCTAGGATGGCAATGAGGTGTTCTTCAGGATCAAGCGAGCCCTTTATTTTGTAATTTATTATGCAATTTGTTTGGTTCTAGGATGGCAATGAGGTGTTCTTCAGGATCAAGCGAAGCACCCAGCTGCGCAAGCTAATGACTGCTTACTGTGATAGACAGTCAGTGGAGTTGAACTCCATTGCATTTTTATTTGATGGGCGCAGACTGCGTGGAGAACAGACTCCTGATGAGGTAGAAGTTAAATTCTACTTTTACAATTTAGTCTTTTTTTTTTTTAATAGCAATTTTAGTTGGTTCTGGACCTCCATCTCTGGATCATCTTTCCCTCTGAGCACATTTAAATTATGTTTTTACTTCCTTGATCTCAATTTGGGCTGGTGGCTTTCACATTAATCCATTTTTCTGTGCATATTTTTAATATATTAACGAGACGTTGCTTGACATTTATTTGTAGATTTCATTACCAGTATAACCCATTGGACAAACTAATCATTGTTTTTTATATGGTAATGGCATTTATTTACTGGTTGCTTCATGAACTACAAATATTGTGGCCCATCTTAGTTTGCAGATGTGGATTGTAGAATGCCGATCCTTGTATTTACATCCTTTAAATGCATACAACACAATTATTGAAAATAATAGTTTATTTAATAAATTTTAACAGCTGAAATCTAATTAATTATTTTTGTTCATATGATTTTTCTAATACTTCCTATTTGGGGACAGCTTGAGATGGAAGATGGAGATGAAATAGATGCAATGCTGCACCAAACTGGAGGCGGAGATGTATACCCTTGAGTCCATGTTGGGACCAAATGGATACATACAGTTATTTTCTTAATCTATGCAAAGGGCTAATGTAAATGAAATTGAAACTGAGGCAGACTTGAAGTTTTGTGTTTTCTATTGAAAGAAAAATATTCTAAAAGTTGTGCCGCTTCGGTTTAGTTTTATCATGTTTGTGGTTTATGGAATTGCGCTATTTGTTTAAACTTATTGTGTTACTTGTTGCTTCCTATTTTCTACGGTTGAATAAGATTTTAATGGTGTACCTTGATAAATTTCTGAGTTTCAAAATTGTCCTATAGATAGTGTCGACTAATTTTACCAGCAGTTGGGTTCGGCTTGCATTGATAGTGTTACAATATTTACAGGATCCATATATGCAACTTGGCACTCTTTTCATCTGCACAAGTCTGTGAATAGTATGTGCTGTCGCCTCACGGGCTCAACTGAAACTTACAATCATTATACAAGTGCTCATTCAACATGCAAAAATCAATATTACGAGTGAACTAATGCACTGATGTTAATATACTCCTTTACAAAAATATTCAGTATGAAACAAGTGTTCACTTTTGGTATCTGAAATCAATTACTTTTGCCAAGAAACCTGAGAACAATCTGACGCCGTAAAATAGGTTGAATAAAAATCAAATAAAAATTAGGGTTTTGCTGTTGACCAATCAAGATGTCCTCAACTGTCCTTATAAACCTTTCAAGCTGGTAACTGAAGCTTCTTGTTGTTTTTCCAGCTGCACGAGTTTGAAATAAAAACATGAGTAAATTCCTAGATCTATAGCAATGGCTGGCACATGCAAATTACTTGAATCGTACTAGTACCTCTCAAAGTAATAATAGAAAAAGTCAGCATAAAGCAGTGTCTGCACAAGCCCAGATATCCAAGCTGCAGGCAATTCCCACAAAATAGATCATCAGTGTAGAGATTATACCCAAAGAGAAAAGAAAAAGAAAATGGGAAAGGATGATAAATAAAATAATAATGCAAACCAAGACAGAGAGCAACAAATGAAACTATACGTATGATTTGTATTTAATTGTTGTAGCCTTCATCAAGGCAAAACGTGCATAAATGAATCAGGGTAACTTTCCAAATTGATATGCAAGTATAATAGTTGACCTAAGGGCATTACACAAGCACAAAGACATACAGGATGAAGATGAGAATAAGGCTATTCGGTGGTAAATTTACTATGAAGATGTAAATGAGAAAGTACTACAAGTGATTTATCTCTATCCTTATTTTGCATGTAAACCAATCTAGAGTAACAGACTAGAACAGGGATACAAGCAATGATTCAAGAACACGCCTCAAAGAGCATCTGAAAAGAGCCACATAATACTTCATAATTTGGCACAAAATGGCCTTGAAGGCTAGGTGCAAAGAAGAAACATATTGCCAGAAAATTCAAAATTAACACCACACATTCACAAGATAATCACTCTGTAGTCAATACTCCATCCTTTTGAATTTAACCAGCTTGTGTTTCCATGTAGGAGCTCTTCATATGGGAAAAAGTATTGGTTGTTATCATCTCATGAGGGAAAATAATATTATTGGTTTCTTAGAATTCAGTTGAGAAGGAGAAGCTATGAAACATAATTAGGGAACCAAATAATATTCTAGGTTTCCTAGAATTCAATTGACGAGTTAAACAAAAGGGAGTGAAAATAGAGGACAAGAGAGAGAAAGAAGAGAGAATGAAAGGGGTGCTAAAATAGAAATAGAACTAAGGGGGTCACAACACCTCTCTAGTCCTTATCTCTCTATTGCTTTAGTTTAATTGGATGTATTGCAACACACCTTAAACCAATACCAACCTTGCATCACCACTTCAGATTAAATAACATCAAGTGAATAGAAAAAATAATAAAAAATAAATAAATGTTGTGGCCAAAAATAAATCAGGCACGCCACTATTGCAATGTGCCTGAAAAGAGCTGCATGCGTTGGGTAATTCACCTGCCTAACCATGATAAAGGCACTACACCAAGTTCTAGTTTAACTTGAGCATGAGGCATGCCTTTAACAAGTATGATTAATTGTTATATGTAGTTCAATCATGAACATGTCATGATAACAAGCCCAAAAACGAAATACAAATGAACTAGGCCCTTTTCTTTTTGCAGTCCTAACCCCAAGAGCAAAAACATTTGGCATATTTTAATATCAAAAAAGAACTTCCCTCTTTTGACTCATTTAAAAGGCTACATGATCTACAACCGTTATTCCTCCCTCAAACTCAAAAGTAGGAAATGCAAGATGAATACCCAGATTTCTTTGTGACAGCCATTCCCATATGTAAGCAATTAAACTACTGAGCAGTATCATGTGCATGACCAAAGGAACTTCAGAAATAATTGATGGTAGAAAAAAAATAGCAAAAATTATACAAATACTAACAAAGGGTCCTACTTATTGTCTATGCACAATGCACATACATGGATGTTTACGTGTGCGTGTGTGTGTGTGAGAGAGAGAGAGAGAGAGAGAGCAAACACACACATGGATAGATAGAAAGAGAGTTCATACTTATCCAATGGATATAGTGTGGCTCAGTGAAGTAGCGATAAATCCAGTTGAGAATGTATAGAGCTCGGTATGCACTGTAATGAGAAAAGAAAAGGTTCTATGAACAATTTACATATTAACTTTATTTTTCTTAAGCTTCTAAGATTTAGAACACAGCAACTTGACAACTAATCAAATATGTGCATATTTAATTCTATGAAAAACAAGGTAATTTTAATGTCAAAAAACTTATTTTACTCAAAACTTCCAAGTATTATTTCAAGGAAGCAACAGATAGTAATCTTGATTATGCGAAAAATTTTATTTCTATTTTTGCCACTATTTTATATTTAAAGGAGTTGTACAACCATAACTAGCTAGAATTAAAATTACATATAAATCCCATAAAGGAATAATTACAACAACTCAACTCAACTAAGCCTTTATCCCAAAAATTTGGGGTCGGCTATATGGATTCGCTTTTTCCACTCTAAACGATTTTGGGTTAAATCCTCAGAAATGTGTAATGCTTCTAAGTCATGTTGTACTACTCTCCTCCAAGTTAATTTAGGTCTACCCCTTTTTTTCTTTCTATCCTCTAACCTAATGTGCTCTACTTGTCTAACTGGAGCCTCCGTATGTCTACGCTTCACATGACCAAACCACTTCAATCTCCCTTCTCTCAACTTATCTTCAATTGGCATCACTCCTACCTTTTCTCTGATACTCTCATTACGGACTTTATCTAGTCTAGTATGGCCACTCATCCACCTTAACATTCTCATCTCTGCAACTCTTATCTTAGATGCATACGACTCTTTCAGTGCCCAACACTCACTACCATATAACATAGCCGGTCGTATGGCAAGATGCAGTAAAATTTTCCTTTTAATTTATTGGGAATCTTACGATCACATAAAACTTCCGTGGCACGTCTCCACTTCAACCATCCGGCTTTAATCCTATGACTAACATCCTCCTCACATCCCCCATCTACTTGAAGGACTGAGCCTAGATATTTAAAGTGATTACTTTGGGACAGTACCACCCCATTCAAACTAACTCCTTCCCTATCACCAGTTTGGCCTTCACTGAACTTGCAATGCATGTATTCTGTCTTCGTTCTACTTAACTTAAAACCCTTTGACTCTAGAGCACTTCTCCAAAGTTCTAGCTTCCTATAGACTCCTTCGTGTCTCATCTATCGAACAATATCATCCGCAAACATCATGCACCAAGGAATACTCTCTTGTATATGTTTCAGTTCATCTAAAACTAATGTAAAAAGGTAAGGGCTTATGGTGATCCTTGGTGTAATCCAATTGAGATCGGAAAATCACTTGTGTCCCCTCCCACTGTGCGCACAATAGTAGTTGCTCCTTCGTACATATCTTTCAATACTTGTATGTACCTAATAGATACCCTCTTTTATTCTAACACATTCCATAAGATCTCTCTTGGAACACTATCATAAGCCTTCTCCAAATCAATAAAAACCATGTGTAGATCTTTCTTCCCATCTCTATATTTCTCCATCAAGCTTCTAATGAGAAAGATCGCTTCCATAGTTGAACGACCAGGCATGAAACCAAATTGATTGAGAGAGATAGAAGTATCATGACGTAGTCGATGCTCCACAACTCTCTCCCACAACTTCATAGTATGGCTCATGAGTTTAATTCCCCTATAGTTTGAGCAACTCAGTATGTCCTTATTTTTAAAAATAGGTACTAAAATACTCTTCCTCCATTCATTAGGCATTTTCTTTGAGTTTAGAATCTTATTAAATAATTTAGTTAACCATGCCACTCCCATATCTCCCAAATACTTCCACACTTCAATTGGTATTTCATCGGGTCCACAGGCTTTTCCCACTTTCATTCTCTTAAGTGTTATAAAGGAATAATTACATTATTTGAAAATAGAAAGTAGAAATTTACCAAAAATTACCACTTGGTAAATAACGAGGAGCAAAATCATGCAGATTTAGCATCAAAAGAAACCATCTTAATAACAAAGGCATGATACCACAATAAGCAGTAATTGAAGATTTAGAATTTGAGTATTAATAATTCACCAACTCTGAAATGGTAGCTTACCCAAGAAGGAAAACATATTGCCCTGTCAAGTTGTCGATATTTCTAGTTCTTTGCAACAGCACAAGCTGAGGAAGTATCGCAACAGCCTCCAAATATATGGAAAATGCCCACATAACCTAATAAATTTTATTGTGAAGCACACAAGAAAGTCAAAAGCAGGGAAAGAAGGCAAAGCTACCTTTCTCACTTAAAAATATTTGCACATTTAGTCAAGTAGGTTAAAACGAGACTGCACAAAGGTACGCACAAGTATAAATAGAAAAGGAAATAATGAAAAGGTAAAACATGATGCAGACAAACCTCCTTAAACGTGAACCTCTCATTAGCAATGAGGGCCAAGAGTAAGCAAGGCAGTATAAGGAAATAATGGCGGAAGGTGTCCTGAGCTTTATCATAGGACCTATTGACAATCTTGTGGTTCCTCATATACCAAACAATCGAAAATGAACTTATTAAAAATATTAGCTTCATAGTAGTATTATAGAGGGATATGAAATCCGTAAATATATCCAAGTAGCGAGTAGCAAAAACAATAGTATAGAGTTCTTGAGTCTTCAAAGAAATGCCTGCATAAAACATAGCACATCCAAATATCAGAATGGTTTTCATTGAGATGCAACAAGCATGTCAGTTTACTCACACTTCATTATTGAGAAGCTTCAGTGAAAAAGCATTTTCACTCTTTGGAAAGAAGAATGAAAGACCTTGTTATCCAGCAATGCTTTTTTTTTTTTTTGGAATGGAAAAAAAAAACATACCGACCAAAGTAGAGATTGTTAGAGTTAGAATGAGTGATTTACTAATAACTCAGCGAATTATGTTGGACCATCTCAAAAAGTGTAAACGTTTTTCTGAATCCTTGTAAAGTTAGAGAAGGATCCTATAGAAGTATTTAGAAGATAAGAAGACGCTTCAAGGCACAAAAACACTTTGTGACAATAAATTACATATTTGGGTAGAATTAATTCAAAAGAAATTAACAATCCACAACTTCATTTCTTTAATGTCTCCATGTGCATAGGAAAATTGATGAACCCAGGAAAATCTTAAATGCGCTTGTGATTCTGCGTTTTAAAACAGTGCTGCTCCGGATGATTTTGTTGATAGCTCAGAACAAAATGGCCTTAGTGTACACAACTAACATAACAGACCCTCAAGTGGGCAGCCTTATCTTTAGCTTCTAAGCTTCTAAAATGCTTTCTCATATTTCTCCCACTATGCATAACAAGCAAATTAGCCATCCAATCAAACTCAATACTATACAAATTCCCACATATATATACATAGGGGGAAAAAAAACGAATATCCTATTCCTTTTTACACTGAAATTTCATTTTGCTAGAACATTTCACGCGGTAACACAGAGGAAAGGAGTAGCATACCAGCGCAGGATTTGATGGTGTGGATCTTGAGGAGTAAGACGAGAACGCTGGCAAGGTGAGTCATATCACCCGCTAATCTGAAAATATTCATCTTCGTTGATATTCGATCTACGAATCTCTCAAAAAGATAGAAAAAAAATCCCAAATCTCTAACGAATTCTGCAAGAGTTCGGTTTCTTTCAATAATTTCTTTGTTGGTGGTTGCAATTTAGCAGAAGAGCAGAAAGAAGACAACGCTGTTCGGTGGATTCGCACCAGCCTCAGATCTCGCAAGTCGCTGCAGAAGCAAGCCTTTGCTTTTCGCGAGTGGTTTTACAGTGCACCCATGTAAAGTCATTTCGATCCTCATTCGCTCTGTCTAGTCCAAATTATTTTTGCTTCCACATAATTTGAAAGTGAATAATTAATATTATTAAAATAATATATTTTTATTTAATTTTTAACATATTAAATTATTTTTTAAAATTCGTAAATTTGAATTTTTTAATATATATTAAATAGAAATATATTAATAAATTAATAAATAAATTATTATTTAAAAAAAGTGATATATAATTTAAGAATAAATAAAAAATAAAAGTAAAAATATTAATAAAATAAATTATCAATAAATAAAATAGTATTTTTAATATTTAAAAAGTAAAATTATTTTAAAAATCTTTATTATATATAAAAATTAAAAAATATTTTTAAATCACTTTTCTCATATATATCTATTATATTATAAATCACATCAAAGTTTTATCTATAAATTGTGATGTGGCATTTTTTATAAAGAACTTGATTGGCTAATTAATATTATTATATTAATATTTTAATTTTTTTAATCAATGATGTTTTATAATATAAATAGATGATCCTTGATTTATAATTTATAGCTATTATTTTATAAAAGTGATAAAAAAATATAATTTTATTAAAAATTAATTGGATATATAAAAGTTAAAAATAAAATATTAAATGAGAATATTATAATCATGTGTTATAAATTTTAATGATAAATTTAAAAAATATATTAAAAATAATTTTAATAAAAATTATTAAAATTTAAATTAAATAGTCCAGTGGCAATTCTCAAGGCTAGAATCTATTGCTCAAGTGGGAAGACATCTTCCTCACCATAAATAAGCGAAAATGGAATAACCTATGTTGGTGTTTAATATATAATATAATAAGCCCATAAAGCTTCACCTATTCTTTCATGCTAATTATTTTTTGAATGACTTGCTACTTTCTTAACAGGATTGCATAAGGTCTTGTTGAGTGCTTCTGTATTTCCATTGGTTGAATGAAATTCATAACTTTTTCTTTTTTGACCTCATTGTATGCTACAGCTTTAGCTTATTTTGGAAAGTGATCCTATCGCAAGGATATAAACATGCCATCAAAATTTTTTGGCAATGGGTAACCATATTATGTCCCTAAGCATAAAATAAAACAAGATGCAATTATTGGGTATAATGTTTCAGGTGATTGGTGGATTTAGTTTCTATGAAATTGACACTTTTTACATTTTTTTTTTTACTCAAATTTTGGACCGGACCAGCACTAGCACTTGAGTCAGCATAAAACCTTCAAAGCCTATAGTAAACTGATCTGGCCCAACCGTAAAGCTCATACTCTAAGTTCCATTTCAAAGAATCAACTAGACAGAGTCCGACCATAATCTGGACTATCTAACGGGAAATTTTTAGCTCACCTGACCTGTAATCACAGAATTCATCAAATTGGGGAGCTCAGCTCACCCTCCCTCACAATCATCAATCAATCATATAATCAAGTGGGAGCTCAGCTCCCTCGTTCTCAAAACAATCCATCTCATACATTCAATATATCTATAAAAATTAAGTTACTAGTTTCTAAAGAAAATATATCATTACAGCCCCATAAATTAAAAAAACTCTAGCATATGCGGAGTTCTAAATTTTAAATAAAGAAAATGAAATACAAGGAACAGCTATTGATAAACTTGCGAGAAAGAAAACAGGTTATTCTGAAAATGAAACCCCCCTATAGCCTAGAAAAATAAAGTAAACAGGAGTAAGCATTCAACTCATAGAGTAAGATATTGATTTTAAATACAATTTCTATAACTATCTAGGGCTAATGCATTCCTACGGATGAAATGCAGCATATATTAACACATTCAACCAAGTTTAAATAATATTCGCATAAAGAATAATTTAGAGCACTCACACACCCGTGTGTCACTTCAATCAAATATATATATATGGAGGCTGATCCCCTACACAGCTCTCTTAATTCCAACATCTGCCAGCAAGATCAACTCGAGCTGGATTTTCTCTTAATAATCCAAATGCGGGGGGTCAGCGATATCAACTCAAAGCTGTAGTCACTCTGACTTATCACAAAAAAGACTGAGCCCTAAGTGAAACTAGCTCAAGCCGATCTGCCCATCCTACCCATATCCAGTACAATGCCTCACGCACGACAACATATGTACATAGCTGCAAATTACCCTAAGACGACACCCACATCAATTTTATCAAATAATAATGTAACGCAAAGCATGTCTAATATTAACTAAATACATATACATATATAAATGAATGCATGGGTATGCCTTCAATATATAATACTATTGAAATTATAAATAAAATCAATATCTACTCACAGTATACTGGAGACTATTATGGTGGTTGAGTGGAGGAAGATGGCTTCCCTTGCTCACCTAAATAATTATATTAATGAATTTTTCAATTCCAATATAAAATAAGAACTTAGAGAGTTAAAAGACATCCTAATTTATGCTGAAAATCCGACAGAATTTTCCTTATACCTAGGACCTACCCAGCCTGTAAGGTAACTCAAATAACACTTCTAAATCCAATGGTCTCAAGCTCACATCACAAAAATATCATACTGCCTCTCCTAGGCCCACCAAACCAGTTAAAAATTATATAACTATACATAAAATAATTATTTAAAAATTTAAGGTGTTACATTCTTCCCCCCTTATAGAAAATTCATCCTTGAATTAGACAGAAGCAGAGTAATAAATCAGAATTTCATATTAAACAGATAAGAGTACTTACTGCACATATTCTGCTCTGACTCTTAGGTGTACTTCTCTACTGATTGGCTCATCTACAAAATTTTAACCATAGGAATCTACTTTGATCTAAATTGTCTCATTTGATAGTTCATTATGGCTACGGGCTACTCCTCGAAGGTCAGATCCTTATTTAACTCTACTGTTTCTGGTTGCAGCACATGAGAAGGATCAGGAACATACTTCCTAAGCATGGAAATATGGAATATCAGGTGGACAACTCTAATCGGTAGGCAACTGTTCCTACTCTGTCTATGATCTCAAAAGGTCCTATGTAATGAGATGCCAACTTGCTTTTTTTTTGTCCAAATCTCATAACCCCTTTCATAGGAGAAACCTTTAAGAACACATAGTCACCCATTACAAATTCTACATCTTTTCGCCTTGGATCTGCATAACTCTTCTGCTTGCTGAAAGCTGTCTTTAAATGTTCCCTGATCAAAGGAACCATCTCTGAAGTGTACTATACCAAATCTAAATCATGTACTCTTGCCTCTCAAACTTCTATCTAACACAGAAGAGATCTACGCTTCCTGCCATATAATGCCTCATGAAGCACCCTTGTGAAAGTAACTACCTTTGCATGCACCTTATCGAAAATCATTGCTGATCTTATTTGGCCATTAAAGCGTTAGCAAGACTTTTTTTCGTGATAAAAGCACATGTACTTCTTAGTTCCGTGATATTATGAGCTTCTAGTCTACTTTTTGCCAGGAGGTCATTGTACCAACTCTTGCCTATCTTATGTAACCAGTTACGTAGAACTCCATCCAAATGCTGAACATCCATATGCAATCTATTAATATTGGAAAGTGGATTGTGTCTCTTCTCTGACCTGATAAAAGTTTATGTATTTTAGAACAACTTAGTTAGCATGACTTTATCATTTTCTATTCCTCTAGAATGAGAGTTTTTTTCACTTGAACCTGAAATTTTATTATTATTTGATGTACTTTTCAACACATTGGCACTTAGATCAAGACTCCACTACTCTCTTAACTTATCATTTTCCATAAGTTTTCCTTTTTCACCTTTGTGCCTCTTCCTTTAAAGATGTCTATCCCATCATCAAATTTGAGCCTTTGTTTATTTCTTAGTTTAACATGATTGCTAGTTTCACTACTTCTATAATTTTAAAGTTGCTATTTGTTCTTACAAACACATCCTTCATATTGTATAACACTATAGTGTTAACCTACTACTCATGCTCTACAACACATGCAATTCACAATGGAAGGTTCTTATTGTTCCTCCTCCCTCAACTTGACCATTAGAACATTATTATTTCCTACTACCCTTTGTAGGAAATTTCTCATCATTGTTAGTTAGGGGCTCTTTAGCCTATAAGTTCCATCGGAACTAACATGCAGTGGAAAATGTGTGTTGTACTACAATTCCAGATAAGTTATTTCATGTGTTCACTCTCCTTGATATAACCATATTTATGGCCTATAGCTTTTTAAACTTCAGCCTTAAATTTACCCATCAATAAAAGTTACATCCATTTAATCTTATCCGCATGTAGCACCCCATCTAGCTTATAGTTCAGAAGGGCTGCAATCCTTGATAACTAACTTGATCTAGCTCCTGCCACTACTTTGATTGTCCTTTCATCCTTGACCTTAAGTATGCACTAATCGTCATTCCCTTCTCGGGAGATTATGTATGAACTGGTGCCCACCAAATTCTCAATTAATTGGATTACCTCGTGTAATACCCTCACTGTAGCAATTCCACACATTCTACTGTTCCGGTGACCGGTGTCAGTTTGGACAGCTAGAATGCCTGGAAAAAAATATTTAGACTAGAGTGAGGAGTCATAAATAACTCAAATAAGTGTAAAAAAAAGTAAGAAAAAATTTTAGAAATAAAATACAACCAAGTTAAATGAGCCGGTGCCCTAGCGATGGGTAACCCAGTGGGAAGTTGCGGTTTTCGCAGCTAGAAGCCCTAAACCCGGGAGAAAATTTATGAAATAATTTTTGAGACTCCAGATAAGAGTCATTAAGGTTTCTATGGCATTAGAATGCCAAGAAAAGACTTAGAAAATTTTTTAGATCGATACAGACAATTTTAGTCTGTTAAGTCAAACAGAGGGCATTTTGGTCATTTCGCCTTCAAAGACGATTTTTGGCCGACTTATCCAGTTAAGTAAATAATTATTATGACATAAATGTGAATAAATATTACTAAAAATTGAATTGGAAATGAGTAGAAAAGAAAAAAGAAAGAAAAATGAAAGAAATTAGGAATTATGACATCATATGATGTCATTAAACACTCTCCACCCAATCACAACTTGACAAATGAATAAAAAGGAATAAAAACTAATTAAAAAGAGACAAAATGAAAAACCAATCTGCACTCCCATTTTCAAACTGTCGCACCATAGAGAGAAAGAGAGAGAGAGAAGGGGTTCCAACATTGATGAAGCTTGTAAGCTTCATTTTCTCCCTTATCTCACCCCAAAACTCCTAGTTGTCTTCACTAAAATTTCATCTTACACCTTGAGAAAGCTTTAAGTAGCAGAAAATTGAAGAGAGATTGAAGTTTTAACAAGCCAAGAAAGTGGTTAAAAGAGGTTAGTGGTATTTTTTTCCATATTCTTTTAGTAAACTTAAATTTGAGCATGAAAATGGAAAGAATTACAAGAAAAAATTTGAGAAATTACTCATGTTTGATGAAAGAAGAATATTGGTCAGCATGTGTACCTATAGGAATTGATGAATTTAAATGAAATAAAATGTGTTTATTGGATTTGCTTAGTAGGAATTTGTGATTGGATGTGTTAGATGGCATGGATAGTATGAAATGGACACTTTGGAAATTAGAATTTGTGAAAAATTAGAGTTTTGCTTATGTAATGGTATGTTAACCTTGTAATGTTCAATTAGTGACCATTTGAATGTGTGTGAGGAGGAATTGAAGTGAGTAAGGATGTTGGAGTTGAACTTAGGCATGCAGCCCTTGGTGACCTACAGGACTGATTGTGAGTCCAGTAGGTTTGGACAGCCATAAATAGAGTTGTATAGGTTCAATTGGTGCAAGGCCAATTGGACATGAAACTAGACACATAATGTTATAACTTTGGTGGAGAAACCCTGCCCAGAAAACAAAACCAAGTTGACTTAAAAATTTTCCTAATACAGGTGACTTATATTCTACCTGGGCAAAATGACTAAATGAATAGTGTTTATTCATTTGGACATAACTCAGTGTAGAAAGGTCTAATTGACCTGAAATTTTACCAGCAGCAAGCTGAGACATAGCCCTACAACTTTCATGAAGAAAATAAACCCAAATTTTGACCATAATATATCCAAAAACTAACCTGTAGTCAGTGTACAAAACCTGCAGAATTGGTTCTACCCAGAAAAATCTGGAAATTTGCAATCCGGCCAGTTATGGTGTTTAGGCCATAACTTGAGCTACAAAACTCCAAATGGAGTGATTCAAAAAAAGAATTGTAACTAGATACAATAAGGAACAACTTTCATGAAAACAATTTATCAAATTCCTACTGTACAAATGACTAATGAAATAGTAAACTTAGTACTTGAAATCTGAAAATTGTGAATAATTAATACTAAGCTTTGAAATGGTATTGGCAACCAATACCAACAACTTTAGAATGCAAAATGAGATATCTTGGTGAATTTAGGTTCAATAAATTCATTATGTATTAAAAAGTCAACAATTTGAGTGAATAGTAATGTGAATAGTAATATAAAGACACAAAGTGTAAAAACTATATTGTTAAAGGGAAATTAAGGCCATAAATTTGAAATCCATGAAATGTTCATGGATTACTTGAAACATGAAAAGTAAGTCACCTAATTGATGTGAATAGGTAGTTAGGGCTTATATGCCCATCACAAATAGAATTCATAAAATGTATAAATGAGAAAGGAAAAATGTTTTGAATACAATGGTACATGTGAACCATTGTTTTGAATTGTGATCAATATGAATAACATAATAAATGAATAAATGAACCATATTAATGTATGAATGAGATATTAGTTCTCATTATTGTAGAAAGAAAAAGTACTTTGAGTACAATGATATAAAAGGATAATTGATGTGAATTGTGATCATATATATGATCAAATGAATGTATACATTATAATTGAAAATTATTATGAAATAATGAAGTCATAAAACACAATATATTAATATTTAATGATATTATGTACCTTTGTATTGCCTAGACATATGTGTCAGATTGAATAGTTTGGCATGCCAATAAGGTATTGTTTTAGCAGTACTGCGAAAGGCTTTATGCCTGTATTCATGGCTTTATGCCAACATTCATGGCTTTTATACCTGATTATGTGTTATCATGACTTTTTAGCCATACTGACTGCATACGTGGTTGACGTTCTGCGTCCCATGGTATGACGGCCCGAGGCACTGCAGTGTCCAGTGCCAACGACCCGTTATCTAGTTTAGTCAGCCTGTCGTAGGTTACTTGGGCAGTCTAATTTATTAAAATAAGTTATGAATATTAATAATTAAAAATGCTAGAAAGTAAATAAATGAGAAGAAGTTCTGAAATAAATTAGATTAGCTCCAAAAATTTATTCCTTATAATGATTTGAAGTAAATTAAACTAGTTCTAAAAATTTTAAATATTACGAAATGATTGTAAACAACGTAGAAAGTATCAAGGAAGTGATAAAAAGACTAGTAGAAGAATTATAACTTAAATAACATTACAAATGTGATTTTCATAAGAATATAAGTATAAATTTTAGATTTATTTGTACATTATATAAATAATTATTGTAAACTTATGGAAGAAGTGATTCTAGAAAGAGCAACATAAATGACAAAATATATATTTTATGGAAATTTTCATATGAACTCAGTAAAATTCTTGAGTATAGAAAATATGCTCTAATTATTTTTACTTGTTATATTATTTCCTTGTTATATTATTGTACCACTAAGCAGCAATGCTTAGCTCGATAGATTTGTTTCCTAGCGCAGGTACTGAAGTTAAAGCCCAGCGAATACTAAACAGAGATTTTGGAGTTTGATCTGCAAAGTGTTCAAGGTTGTCACCTCTTCAGCAATGCATGTAGATAGAGCCCATATAGATCATATTATGTATTTTGTACATTATAATTAGTTATTATTTATAATGTAAACTATGAATTGTATGTTGAAATATAGATTATGGAACTGTAATTAATTTGTAGATCATGTAGATTATGAAATTATGTAATTATTTTGTAAATTATGTAAATTAAGAAAATTTGAAATTTTTGCTTATGTAATTTGAGAATGTTTATATATGAATTGAGTATGAATAGATTTGTACAAATGAGTATGTGAATTACAAGAATTGAATGTGAGATGAATATGATGAGCATTAATGATATTTTTATTGTAAAATATTATTGAAAATTTCAAGCAGGTAAATAGTAAAATACGTCAACTGATAATAAAATAGAGGAAACTCCGCTGGTTTCTCTCTGAAAAAATAATTGATATTAAATTGTAACGAGAAAAAAAAATTATTAAAAGAATAAAGTAAGATAAAATAGGGTGCTTCGGCACCGAATGTAGCACGCCTTGCTCGGCTACACTGTAGTCGAGTGGGGGTGTTACACCTTAACACAATCTTCCTTTCTTATATAGCCTTCTAGAGCCAAAAGCATAAGCTAAACTTAAAGAGAAGGAGAAATCTCCTCTTATAACCAACCACAAACAATTACATATATAATAATGTTTAACCTGTGTCTCTTGGTCTTCCTCTTCAAATTTTATCATCTTTTTGCAATTATTTTTGCTCGCTTGTAAGATATCAACCACACCAACCCTCTTTTGCACCATTGTCTAATCTGACATACCATCTTTATCTTATCCCTTGCCTTCTGCTGTATTTTGGAAGATACTGCTTATTAACTTATTCTTCCAGAACTAACTTCAATCATATCTACTATCATTACTCTGATCCTCATACTTACCAGTGACTTATAACCATCTATACCTGTCTCTTCCCATTCTACACCCTTCTATTGTTCTGTCATTATTGTTTTACTGCAAAGTGATTTTTTTGGTCACACTAAAGACATTCGCCTCCCATTCATAATGAACCTCTAACTACCTTCTTACTATCTCAAAAGTCGAACCTAAAACCTATGTGTCATTATCAATCATTCTCTTCTCTCATCATGCCTATGTGATCCATTAGATTGACTTTCATTCAACTTACTACTTACTAACTTCTTTTCTCTACCTGATAAGATAGTTTAGAACACTATTGCACACCTTCTAGCTTTTGCTCATTATTGTTATACTCCTTGCCTAACCTTCTCAATACTGTTAACTGGTTAAAGGAATATTGCCCCATTGCTACTCACTTCACGTTAGGAATAAGGAACAAACAGAGTATGATCCAATCCTACAACTCCAAGCTCTACATTCTGGTCCCTGGCACTACCTCAACTACGTTATGCTATGAGTCTCACATTGCTGGGTTCCATACCTCTATCACTATTCTCACTAATGTGGTCTCATTCTTCTCCATCTTTATCGTTTAGCTTGCTAAGAATAATACCTAGACTATTCTATATCTTAACTTCGTTCTTTCTATTTTATGCTCTTCAAGTTGTCCTTTCATTTATTTCTTTCATCTTACCTAGAATGAGAACTCTGACTATTATATTTCTAGCTCCATTCTTCTTCCTAACGTGATAGTTATACTAGCTAATTGTATCTTTCAGAGTCTGTGCCAGGTCATCACACCTCTGTGCTACTCGGACTTTATCTTTTGACTACTCTGCCTAGCACTTTCACTGGCATTCGGGCTATGTTGCATTTACAACCAACTGTCCTAAATTTCATTTTTTGCACTTTCTCTATCTACTGGCATTTTATGATTTATCTCCTTTAATTTACTTCCTTTAACATTATTCTATTTAAAATATACTCTTATCTTGGATAGTAAGAAGTTGAAAAGAAACTCAGGGAATTGCAGTCGTACCCCTTAAACTATAAACTACCCTTTATTACCTCAAGGTAGATATCTATAGGGTTTCTATTTTCTCATTTCAACTCAAATAGCCAAACTTAAGGTAATTATATACATCATGATCTTATCACTTATGATTCTCTTAATGGGATTTATGCCCTCTTTGGGGTACCTACCTGAATTAACAACTCTCTATCACAGCTTACGGTCCTAACTGGGTTATCATTCTATAGGTTACCAACACTAATAGTAATCTTCTGTCTCTCTAAAATAAACAAGACCATACCCTACATCACAACTAATTGCAAGGGAAGTACTACATCTGCTACCTTACCATAGCCATGTCAGGCTATCTGCTCTCTTATAATATTGTAAACTTTTCTAAAACGTCATTTCATAGGCTATGAATATAACCTTCAGTCTCCTTAGTAGAGTCGTACTCTACACCTCATTGCCACACTAAGGAGATGCTACCTCATTAAACTCTAGGTAAAACTTCCATCATAATATCAAAACTATCCAAGATCCCATATAAGAAACTAAATGGTCCATTATACTACAACCATACTAAATCTTTTAATCTTGTGGTAACTCAAGCTATAACGTTGCGCTCAAATTAGGATAACTGAGTCACTGACTCTAGTTATTATCTAAAAACAACATCTAATACTATACCCTAACGGTTTCAAACCATAACTAGGAGTTTCCTTGAATCCTCTACAAGAACAGAATTCTGTTATGGTGTAACTATACCCAAAAAGAAGCTATTTGCAAAATGATTGCATCAAATTATATAGACATTTAAGGTTAACATGCATTGCATTTTGTTAGCATTTAGTGTCCTTCTATGTTTACTTTTATATGTTTTCATTATTATTTTAGAAAACATATTAATCCAACTCAATTCATTGATTTTTATATTTTATCAGGTGTTTTTATGTGGTTCTTGAATCACAGACGAGTCTGGAAGAGATTTGGAGGTCAAAACGTGAAGAATACAGAAAAATACCTCAAAACCCTGAAAACAATCGAATTTGGCCTCAAGAGGGTGAGGCCAATGAATCCTATGGATTCATTGGCCTTGATCAGAGCATCGTTTCCTTCAAAATAGGTGTTTGGGTAGAGCCCCACAGTATAGGAGTGCAAAAGGAAGCTTGAAGAAGTCAAGGAACTAAGTATTGTTGCTGATACAAAGTACACGAGTCGTGTAAACCAAGCCCCAGACCCATGTAACTTTCTGCCAAAAGAAAGCCGGACAGCCAATGGAGAAACAAAAGTACACGGGTTGTGTAACTTGCCTCGTGTAACTTCCTGGACCCCGTGTAACTCTCCGGACTGAAGAAAACGTGAAAAATGAAGTGGTAGAAATTTACACGGGGCGTGTATCACTGCACGGCCCATGTAAAGTCCCCTGACAGCAATTCTGATGCGACTTTTCTTCGCTCCAACCCGACCCGGATGGACTCCGAATGCTTCTAAGACTCTGAAATTAGGGTTTTTACACCAAATATAAATAGAACAAGTCAGGAATTGAGGAGGGGGAGAGAATTTACATCCAAGAACAGAATTTACATTCAAGGGAGCCGATTTAAATTCAAGGATGCACATCAACTTCAAGGGAGGCAAGGGAGAAACAAGATCTGCAAGATTGCTAAGGGATTTTCAGCTGAAGTTCCAAAAGTCCAGGGCTGCAACTCTCCTTTTGGGTTCTTTCACTCTATTTTCTTCTCATGTCTTCTCTTTATCTTTTTGTAAACTTGATTGTAAAGCTCACCATGGGTGAGTAGGTTCTTTATTCTAGGGTTAGGGTTTAGCACTCAATTTCATTATGGATATGGTTTGATTTTATTCAATACATTGGGTATTTTATTCTTTGATTCAATCTCTTGTGATCTTAATGCATGCTATATGTTAGCGCCCACTTAGTATTGATTACAGATATTAATTGAAGGATTGAAAAGTGAAGATTAATATTAGAAAATCGAGATTTTGAACCTAGGAAATCTGATCTAGAGATAGGCTGATGACCTTTGTGGAGTTCCAAAATTAATCAAAGATCTTAAAGGGTTTTAATTAATTTAATCACCACGAAAGTAGGGTTTATATTAATTAAGATACACCTTGAGTTCCTTGAGAGAGGACTTTAGATAACTTAGGATTAATTTCCATCAAAGTAATAATCTCCCAATTATTGAATGGATTAGATTGATTCTATAATTGATTGAAGTGTGAACCCCTAACTCTAGAATGTTCCTGTCCATTGGTATTTTAGTTTAGTTAATTATTTAGATTTTATTTCTTTTAATTTAGATATAATTATTAATTCTCTACAATTCGATCGTCTAGATAATTAAAATCACTATAGTTTGGTACTCAACACGGTCCTCGTGGGAATGATACTCTACTCATCACTTTATTAGTTGTTAGCGATCTGTGCACTTGCGGTGGTTGCAAAACCAGCAAACACAAAACCTTATTGTAAAACACCATGGGAATACACACAGCTCTACATAATAATCTTATGTCTGTATTATAAGCTGCAGCTTACAACACAAACAACGAGAGCACTACATAGGTTACTATGATACGTCCCAACAAACTATCATTTCCAAACCCTTGCACCTCCATAAAATCATATGGAAAGCTATCCTGAGAGAATACTCAATTAATACCATAAACTTACCCTAACTAGGTAGTTCACATTGGTACCCTCACTTAGGGCAACTACATTATCATAACTCATTTTGTGTACTTGTGCCTTACATTAATTAGACACACCACATGGCCCTATACTAACTAATCACATCCTCTATTGGGATACTTATCATTATGGCAGATATCGACATATCTGCTAACTCTAATTATATCACTTGTAATCCCATGAGAACTGATACATTGGACACACACCAAGAAATACTACCAAGAGAAATGCTGAAACTAGAAGTAAGGAATTACAAAAAAGACAAAACAGGATCCTATACACTGCATGTGATAACTCTAGGCACACACCTTTTCATGAATCTAAAGCCTAAGCTCTAATACCAATTTTGTCATGACCCAAATTCTAAGCCGAACCGGTACTAAGACTTGGGTCAGCATAAGGCTCCCAAAGCCTATAGTAAGCCTAACTGTTCTGGTCCAATCGTGAAGCCCATACTCTAAGTCCCATTTCAAGGAATCAACCGGACAGAGTCCAGCCATAACCTAGACTATCCAATGGAGAGTTTTAGGTCACTCGACCTGTAATCACAAAATATATCAAATTGGGGAGCTCAGCTCATCTTTACAATCTTCAATCAATCATATATTCAAATAAGAGCTCAGCTCCCTCATCCTCAAAATAATCCATCTCATACATTCAATATATCCATAAAAATTAAGTTACTAGTTTTTAAAGAAAATAAATCATTAAAATCCCACAAATTAAAATAAATCTAGCACATGTGGAGTTCTATATTTTAAATCAAGAAAATGAGATAGAAGTAACGACTGCTCATAAACCTGCGAGAAAGGAAATAGGTTATTCTAAAAAGGAAACCGTCCTGTAGCCTAGAAAAATAAGATGAATAGGAGTGAGTGTTCGACTCATAGAGTAAGATATTAATTTTAAATACAATTTTTATAACTATCTAGGGCTAATGCATCCCTAAGGATGAAATGCAGCATATATTAACATATTCAACCAAGTTCAAACAATATTGTCACAAAGAATAATTTAGAGCACTCAAATACCCTTGTGTTATATCAATCAAATATATATATATATATATATATATATATATATATATATATATATATATATATATATATATATATATATATATATGGGAGCTGATCATTACACAGTTATCTTAATTCTAACCTCTACCAGCGAGATCAACTTAAGCCGAACTTTCTCTTAATAATCCAAATGTGGGGGTCAACCATATCAACTTAAAGCCATGCTCACCTCGACTTATCACAAAAAGAACTGGGCCTCAAGCGAGACTAGCTCAAGCCGATCTACCCATCCTACCCATATCCAGTACCACACCTCATGCATGCCGATACACGCACACAGCTCCAAATTACCCTAAGGCAATACCCACATCAATTTAATCAAATAATAATGTAACATAAAGTGTGCCTAATATTAGCTAAATATATATACATATATAAATGAATACATGGCCATGCTTTGAATATATAATACTATTAAAATTATAAATAAAATCAATATCTACTCACAATACATCGAAGACTATTGTGGCAGTCGAGTGAAGGAAGACGGCTGATCCTGCTCACCTTAATAATCATATTAATGAATTTGTCAAATCCAATACAAAAATAAGAACTTAAAGAGTAAAAAAAAAATCCTAATTTATGCTGAAAATCTGGCAGAATTTTTTCCTATACCTAGGACTTACCCAACCTGCAAAGCAACTCAAACAATACTTTTAAATCTAATGGCCTCAAGCCCACATCATAACAACATCATACTGCCTCTCCTAGGCCTGCCAAACTAGTAAAAAATCATATAACTATACATAAAATAATTATTTAAAAATTTGAGGTGTTACATTTTTTTTAAACCACATCATATTCTTTTAATTTTTTTTAAAATATGGTTCGAAGCTTAATACAATTGTCAATTTTAATTTGGTTCAAAGGCTAGGAGGAGACAAATTGGCCTGCTACATATCTTCGGTTCCCAAGTTGGTTCAATCCTAAGAACCATTGATTAATTCCAGTCTTAGTTTAGATTGGGCTAGTCCTAGTTCTAAACTGGCTCGTGATTGATCCTGCCTAAGAGATCGTAGTTTTAAGCCAATTCTAAGTCATGGTCTAATCAATGGCCTAAGGCCTATGTTTGACACATCTTATTTCAGTCTAGGTCCAATTCTAAATCAACTCATGGTTAGGTCTACCATCTACCACTTGCCACCCTTACTTAGACAGCCCTAACATCCTCACCTACCAATAACCATCCATGCACCCCCCAAACCCCCTTGCCCTACCACTAGCAGCTACTAACAACAAGCAGAATTGGTAGAATCATATGGAGAGAGAGAGAGAGAGAGAGAGAGAGAGAAGGAGGTCGCTGCCTTCAAATAAGGATTTCAGCCAACCCAGATGTCGAATTGCAATGAGACTATAGGCATTCAATTCCTCTCCCCTTGGGCTTTATTTTCCAATTTAGCTCACTGCCTGACATTATTAGAAAAGGGAGACCAAAGGAGGAGAAGGCAACAACTTTAAGGTATTCTCTAATGAAACAACTAATTGAATGGACTATTAGGACTACCATCCTGATCTTCGAGTCTCTAACTTTCTTTTGGCACTAGCCTTACTCATTTCAGGCATAAGACAACATATAACCACTTTTAATGACTAACATTAAACCAATCAATTTTTAGTGATTGAAGAAGCTTTTGGGGAAACGAACTTCAGCACCTTTTGAAAATTTGGGAAGTGACTTGAAATTTGCAAAACTCTACTACTGATCAAACAGTAAATTAAACTAGATATTTAGGCCCATTTATGATTGAAAACTTAAATGACCAAGGTGATAGGATGGTTGTTTCCTATATTTTAGGACATGCTAATCACATCAATAAAATCAAATTTCACATTAATAATCTTTAAGTTTATTTTATAGTATTAGTATAATAGAGTTAGTTAGATACTTAAATTTTTAATGTTGTGTATAAGCTATATAAATTTATGAATGATAATTATAAATTATTTGTGAATGATTATGGACCATTACAGATGAATGAAAATTATTTTTACCTAGGCTTAAAGTTAAATTGGACTTTGTATCCTATTAGGCATCCATGCTTTATTTGAACGATGGACATTAAATAAATTTTATAGGCCTCAGATGGACATTGTGATTGTATAATAATGGCCTTAGGCCTCCCATGTAATTTACATATTCTATTGCTTTCTTTGACAAGGGAAAGTATCCTAGATTTAAGGAAAACTCTATTTAATATTTAGTAGGATCTTAGAATTTTCTTTTGGTACTTTAGAGTTCTTTTCCCTTTGGTTTTGATGAGTTTACTTTGTATTATTATTGTAACACCCCTTACCCGTCTACAGTATAGCCAAGCAAGATATGCCACTCAGTGTACCGGAATACCATATTTTATCTCAATTATTTTTATCCTTCCTTATTTTATTTCTTTATGGCTATAAAAAGCAATTTGTGAAAATTTGACTCATTTAAGTCATTTATTGAAATTATAAATTCATTTGAGGTTTCGAAAATTTTATAGAAAATCAGGCAGAGTACCGGCTAAAAATGAATAAAACAATTCTTCAAAACCTGTGAAAAACACTTCCAGTACATTTCAATCATTCTCAAACTCCATTATATCAACATAATCTCAATATTCCTCAACCATTTCTAAAAATTCTTCTATTTATCATTCATTCATTTCACATGATAATCATGTACAAATAATAAATAAATCTCAATTTTCATTTATAAACATAAATTACAAATATTTGCATTAATACCAAAATATATTATATGAGTTCCAACTATATATGAGAAAATAAAAGTTTAATTACAAAATACAAACAGTACAAAATACCAAAATGGGACCTAATGTCCTATCAATACACCGAAGTCTGTGAGGTGACATAGACACCATGCAGAACTATGAATGGCCTCACCTAGTCTGTGGTCTATTGGGCTCTCTGTCAGTCTCTCCAGAACCTACACGTGGCAAAAAGTAGCACGCTAAACAATAATGCTTAGTGGTGCCAATAATAAAATAAAAAAACTAAAAAGAAATTAACATGCAGTATATATATTGATGTCTCATGCAGACAAATTTTTGGTAATTACTTGTAGTCTATTTATTTAGTACTTGTTATATCAATTATTTCATTAAGTTTATCAACTTCCATTTTTGGTTGCCCAAATAACCTATACTGGATGACTGAACTGGATAAATGGGTAAACTGGTACTGGGTACCAAGTACCTCGAGCCGTTATACCATCAGTCATAATGTGTCTCCAAGTGTGCAACAGAACAGCTAATAAGCTGTAATAAATATTGGGCACAAGGTCAAGTATCACACTGATATCAGAATGACTAAAAACTATAGAATCACAGAATGGCATAATTCCATGTGTAGTACTGCTAACTGAACTCTATTGGCATGCTAACCTATCCAAACCAATCTTACTAGGTGTACTAGGGCACATTACAAAGTTATTGATTGAATTTTCATATTTTACATGTAAGGTTACTATTCATTTTACTATTTAGGTCAAATTATTGACTTTCCAATGCATAATAGTTACATGAGTCCTAATCACATAAATTTACCACATTTTGGTTCCCAAAAGTGTTGGCATTAGTTGCCAATACATATTTCTAACTAATGGAGAATAAATCGAAATTTTAGTTTTGGGGTGCTAGAGTTCACTGTTCCATTAGGCCATTCTACAGTGAGAATTTGGCCAAGTGTTCTTAATCAAAGTTGTTCTTTATTGTGTCTAGTTACATTTCACTTTTTGAATTACTCCATTTGGAGTTTTCTAGCTCAAAATATGCCATTTTGTGCAAGGTTGGCTGGATTGGTATCTACCCAGAAATTCTAGACAGAATACCATTCTGCCAGATTTGGTAGTTTAACTTTAGCCAATAATTTCATTTGGTTAATCCATAATTAGAGTTTGTGTTCAACATAAAAGTTGTTCTAAATTGTCTAAGCTTTTCATTGATAAAAATTTCAGGTCAATTGGACCTTTTTACACTGGGTTATGACCAAATGAATGAACACTGTTCATTTGGTCATTTTGCCAAGGCAGAATTGGTGCTACCCGGATTTGGTCAATTTTTAGGGCATCATAAGTTTGTTTTCTGGATAGAGTTCCTTCATCAAAGTTGTACCATTATATGTCTTATTTCATGTCCAATTGGCCTTGCACCAATTGAACCTACACAACCCAAGTTATAGCTGCCCAAACATGCTGGACTCACATCCAGATTTGCAGGGCACTCAAGGCAGTACACCCAACCTCAAATCCAAAGCTACAATTCACTTCAATTCCTCATTATACTCAGCCAAATGGTCACTAGTTGACCATTAAAACTTTCAATCACCAACACATTAGAAAAATCTAAATTTTGTGCCCCAAACCCTAACTCCATACTTCACATCTCATATAACTCATGCAATCTTCAATTATGGCTTAAGTAAACATTGTAATTGATGCTAATAGACAAAATTTAATCAAAAGAAAACATCAAGATTATCAACTTCCTTTGCTGGCCGAAATTTGGGTCTCATCATTCATGCATAAATTTCAGTTTTTCTCATGGAATTTATACTTATCACCCTTAATTGTAAGAATAAAGAAGAAAGGAAAGGAGGGATGAGCACTAACCTTGCTTAGGAGAGTCCAAGCTGCCCTAACCTCTCAATTCCTTCTTCTTTTTGCTGCCTAGAAGTTGTTTAAGGTGTGAGGAAAAATTTTAGTGAAGAGAGTGAGGGATTTTGAGGTGAAATGGAGTGGGGTATAAAGCTTGATAAAGCTTTAATGGAGGAATGGGTTAGAGATGGATTTCGGCTGGGTTGAGAGGTAAGGGATGACAGAATTTTCCTTTGTAATTTCAGCCCATTTTACTCTTTTTAAGTTAGCTTATCTAATTCCGATTGGTTGGGACAATTTTAATTGCATCACTTGATGTCATTATTTGATTTTAATTTCCATTTAGTTTATTTTTCTTTCTTTTCTTTACTATTCATTTTTAATTTTATTTTTTAGCAATATTTATTCATATTTTATGTCATAATAATTATTTTCTTAACTGGGCAAGTTGGTCAAAAATCATCCTTGAAGACGAAATGAACAAAATGCCATCCGTTTGGCTTATCAAGTCAAAATCGTCTATACCGATCTAAAAATTTTTCTAAGCATTTTCTTGGCATTCTAAAGCCATTGAAACCTCAATGACTTTCTCTAAAGTCTCAAAAATTATTTCATAAATTTTCTCCCGGGTTTAGGGCTTCTAGCTGCAAAAACTGCAACTTCTCACTGGGTTACCCATCACTAGAGCACCAGCTCATTTAACTTAGTTGTATTTTATTTCTAAAATTTTTTTTAATTTTTCTTATTAGTATTTGAATTATTTATGACTCCTCACTCTAGTCTAAATATTTTTCTCGACATTCTAGCTGTCCGGACCAACACCGATCATCGAAACAGTAGAATGTACAGAATTACTACAATGAGGATGTTACAATTATTATTATAGGTGAAGAGAATAGCCTCTCATCTTCTTTACATTCAATGCAATTAGCTTTTGTTAGTCATCAAGTTTACAAGTAGATATTGAATATTATGGCATGACATTAATAGTATTTAAATATTTAACATGTCCATACATTATAAATCAAGCGCAAAATAGAGAATAGTGAGAGCATCTTCTCTCTTCCTTAGTGAGAGTTTCCTATTTCTATTTAAACATTAAAGAAGCTTATAAGCAAAGCAGTGGCCATCCCCTACCCCTTAGGGCAAGGGGCAGCTCTTCCCCAGCCAGAATGTGGTTCTTCCTTCGCCATATCCAACTTGGGTTGTGTATAGTTGGCTATGGGTTTTAGTTTTAACAAACTGTGCTTCGTGGAGAAGGTTGAGAAAAGATCTACCTAGTTATGGTTATGTATCTTGTTTGGGAGCTCCTCCCATATGGCTGGTATTCTTAAGGGAGGGATGGTGCTACTAGATTTGTGGGTTACCGGTCCCTAGGCTATATGAGATTGAGACGCCTGAGATTTGTCATGCTGTTATTAGTTTTTTACGGCCATGGATTTTTACTCTCCTTCAACAGTATATGTCTTTCAGTCTCTTCAACCTCGCCCACATCCAAGGGTGTTGCTTTTAATTCTGGTAACTCTGATGGGTCTTGAAGTGATGGTTTTATTTATTTGTCCTTTGAACTCCATAGATTTGTGCTTAATGTTGTAGTCTTCCTTTGGGTGGTGGTTTTGCTCTTATTTGTTCCACCGCCAATGATGGGTGTGGCTGGTCCCTTAGTCCAATTAGATATAGTTTGTGGGTCAAATACCCTCTTGAGATTAGGTTTTATCAGTGATATGGAACTTCATTATTTGGGCTTGGGTTTGGGAGATTAGATAGGCTTTGCCCTAAATTGAGTTTAATCTATGTACATTTGATTTCTTTAATGAATATCTCTTTTCTAGTAAAAAAATTAAAAATAAAAAAAATACAAAGAGATGGGTAATAAAAATTATTACATATTAAAATTTTACTCCTAACATATCATTTATTTGCTATTTTAAAAAAATTTATATCTTATTTCCAAAAAATGTTTAAGTTTAATAGAAATTTGGATTTAATATGTAATTTTGTTTTTTTTATAATATAAAAATTAACACATTTAACATATGAGTCTAATCAATAGAATTTAAGCTTTTTCGAGTCAAAAAAAATAATAATAAAATAAAATAACACCTGCCAGTCTTTATGACCGGAGCCTGAACGTAGGCGCTGAAGGGTGACCTTTAACTTTCCGTATATGTTGACCTCAGCCTTCATCTTTCCATGAGACTTCACTTCCTCGACCCCAAGGATGTTACACTACACCAACAAGGCGCGCCTTTTTTCCTTTTTTTTTTTTTCTTATAATAATTAACTTTAATTGATTTTCAAAATGAAAACTTTTTACCGTTGAAAATACAAATACAATATAATTAAATTAAAACTCATTCATTATTGAAAGTTGCCTTTATTTATATAATAAAAATATAATATTAGAATAAATTAGTCATTTTATTTTTTTAATGTACAAATTATTTATTATTTTATTTTAATAAAATAATTTAATGTATATTTTTATATTTTTATAATTATATTATAAAATTATAATAACGATAAAATTTTTAATTAATTGTAATTTTATTTCAAATGTTATTAAATAAATAAATTAATTAATAAATTATTTTTATTATTTTTAAATTAGTTGCTTTATATCAATAAAATAATAAATAGAGTAAAAAAATATACATGTAATATTTTTGAAATAGCATTATTAAAATTATTGGACCTTAAACATAAGAAATGTTTTAAAAATAAAAATTTAAAATTATATATAATTTTTTATTGAATAAAAAATATATATATATATATATTTCATATTTTTTAAGAATGATCAAAAACTCCGCCTAAGTAGCTTGCGCTTAGCCGGTCCCAAACCCTGATAAAGGAGGAGGGTTGCGGTAGGTGACAACCAGCATAAAAATTTCATCACACCTTATGATATGGATTCAAATGATATAAATGTTGGGGCGTCCTCTACTCACGACGCGCTATATCGGAGCCCGGGTGTAATGAGAAATATGCAAGGGTGTAGGGCGTTCACCGAAAGCGACGCGTCACACCGGCGCCCGGGTGTGGTGTTAAGTGAGCAAGAGTTTCCACATTATGGACGGGTGTGGGTAAAGAAGTTAGTCCATAGGACAGATAGTAGAACAGATAGTGAAACAGAACACAAGATAGACATAGAAAACAATAGAAGATATCATAAAATGAGACCAATTAGGAAGGAGCAAGATAGGAGGAGAATTAGGGTTGGTACTTGGAATGTTGGATCACTTACAGGAAAATTAATAGAGCTTGTGGATACCTTGGAAAGGAGAAGGGTGAATATTGCTTGCATTCAGGAGACTAAATGGGTAGGAGAGAAAAGTAAGAAAGTGGGTAATTCAGAGTACAAACTGTGGTTTACCAGAAAGGAGAGAAACAAGAACGGAGTGAGCATAATCATAGACAGGACATTGAAAGACGCAATAATAGCTGTGAAAAGAGTAGGAGATAGAATTATACTAGTAAAGCTAGTACTAGAAGGAGAAATAATAAATATAGTTAGTGCTTATGCCCCACAAATAGGACTAGACAGTGAGAGTAAACAAAGGTTTTGGGAAGATATGGATGATTTAATGCAAAGCATACCGAATGAAGAGAATATTTTCATTGGTAGAGATTTGAATGGACATGTAGGAAGTGATAGACAAGGTTATGAGAATGTTCATGGAGGTTTTGGTTTTGGCAGTTGAAATGAGGAGGGAAAAAGCATCCTGGATTTTACTATGGCATACGACCTAATACTAGCAAATACCTACTTTATAAAAAGAGAGTCACATTTAGTGACTTTCAAAAGTGGGCAACATAAAAGCTAAATCGACTTCCTCTTAACCAGGAAGACAACTAGAGCTCTATGCAATGATTGCAAGGTCATTCTAGGAGAGGCTTTAACAAGTCAACATCGGTTGTTGGTCTTAGATGTCAAGTTTAGGAACAATTCAAGTAAGGTCAGAAGAAATAGTGTAGCTCGAACAAAGTGGTGGGAGTTCAAATGAGTAAAGCAAGTGAAGTTCAAAAATGAGCTTCTCAAGTCCAAAGTATGAAAGTTGGATATGGAGGCCAATGATATGTGGATACAGATGGCATCAAAGATTAGAGAAGTAGCTAGAAAAGTACTTGGAGAGTCTAAAGGACATGGACCACCCTCAAAAGAGAGATGGTGGTAGAATGAGGAAGTACAAAAGGCAGTGAAGAGAAAAAGGAAATGGTATAAGAAGTTACCTAAATGTGATAATAATGAGGCATATGAACAGTACAAGATATCAAAGAAAGAGGCAAAAAAGGCAATTAGTCAAGTAAGAGCACAGGCCTTTGAAAAGTTATATGAGAAACTTGGAACTAAAGAAGAGGAGAAAGATATTTATAGATTAGCAAGGAGGAGAGAAAGGAAATGTCAAGATCTGAACCAAGTTAGGTGCATTAAGGATAAATAAGGAAAAGTGTTGGTGAAAGATGAGGACATTAAAGAAATATGAAGAAATTATTTTAATGATCTTTTTAATAATAGTCAAAATGGTAATAGCGTGAATATAGACTATAAAACAATAGAAAAGAATGTGAATTATACTAGAAGGATTAGATCTTTAGAAGTAAAGGAAGCACTTAAGAGAATGAAAGTGGGTAAAGCCTGTGGACCTGATGAAATACCAATTAAAGTGTGGAAGTGTTTGGGAGATATGGGAGTGGCATGGTTAACTAAATTATTTAATAAAATTCTAAACTAAAAGAAAATGCCTGATGAATGGAGGAGAAGTATTTTAGTACCTATTTTTAAAAATAAGGGAGACATACAGAGTTGCTCAAACTATAGGAGAATTAAACTCATGAGCCATACTATGAAGTTGTGGGAGAGAGTTATGGAGCATCGACTACATCATGATACTTCTATCTCTCTCAATCAATTTGGTTTCATGCCTAGTCGTTCAACTATGGAAGCAATCTTTCTTATTAGAAGCTTGATGGAGAAATATAGAGATGTAAAGAAAGATCTACACATGATTTTTATTAATTTATAGAAGGCTTATGATAGTATTCCAAGAGATGTCTTATGGAATGTGTTAAAACAAAAGAGGGTATCTATTAGGTACATACAAGTATTGAAAGATATGTATGAATGAGCAACTACTATTGTGCACACAGTGGGAGGGGACATAAGAGATTTTCCGATCTCAATTAGATTACACCAAGGATCAGCCATAAGCCCCTACCTTTTTACATTAGTTTTAGATGAATTGACGAAACATATATAAGAGAGTATTCCTTGGTGCATGTTATTTGCGGATGATATTGTTCTGATAGATGAGACACGAGAAGAAATCAATAGAAAGCTAGAGCTTTGGAGAAGTACTTTAGAGTCAAAGGGTTTTAAGTTAAGTAGAACGAAGATAGAATACATGCATTGCAAGTTCAGTGAAGGCCAAACTGGTGATAGGGAAAGAGTTAGTTTGAATGGAGTGGTACTATCCCAAAGTAATCACTTTAAATATCTAGGCTCAGTCCTTCAAGTAGATGGGGGATGTGAGGAGGATGTTAATCATAGGATTAAAGCCAGATGGTTGAAGTAGAGACGTGTCATGGGAGTTTTATGTGATCGTAAAATTTCCAATAAGTTGAAAGGAAAATTTTACCGTACAGTCATATGACCGGCTATGTTATACGGTAGTGAGTGTTGGGCACTGAAAGAGTCGTATGCGTCTAAGATAAGAGTTGCAGAGATGAAAATGTTAAGGTGGATGAGTAGTCATACTAGACTAGATAAAGTCTGTAATGAGAGTATTAGAGAAAATGTAGGTGTGATATCAATTGAAGATAAGTTGAGAGAAGGGAGATTAAGATGGTTTGGTCATGTGAAGCGGAGATACGGAGGCTCCAGTTAGACAAGTAAAGCACATTAGGTCAGAGGATAGAAAGAAAAAAAAGGGGTAGACCTAAATTGACTTGGAGGAGAGCAGTACAACATGACCTATAAGCATTACACATTTCTGAGGATTTAACCCAAAATTGTTTAGAGTGGAGAAAGCGAATCCATATAGCCGACCCTAAATCTTTGGGATAAAGGCTTAGTTGAGTTGAGTTGAGTTTTAAGAATGATCAAAACTATAATAAAAAATTGATTTTTAGAGATACATAATATTATTAAAAAAGTTTTATAATGTCTAAAATTATAAACTTAAAAATTTTAAAATTCTTAAAAAAAATATATAGTAAAAAGAATTTTAGATAATTATTATTTTTTTAAGAAATAAATTTTTATTAGTTGAAATTTAAAAATATTTAAATTAAAAATTTGATATTTAATATAATAATTTAATTTTTTATATAAAAATACACATATAAAAAGAAACTATACCACATGTCAAATTTTTAAGCACTCTTTTTAATTTAGGTAGCACATTCTTTATATATATATATATATATATATATATATATATATATATATATATATAAAATTTTAATTGAAATTCAAATTCAAAATTTCATAATCTTTATAATACTAAAATTTGAGTTTTCTTATATAAATAAAGAATACTTTATTATTTATAAATGAAGTACTAAAAAGAAGTATAAATTAACATATTATATTTTTATATAAATAAAACTAATTATTCATATAAAAAATAATGTAAAGAAATTAAAAGATTTGGTAGCGTTGATGGAACATGTATATTAGCCGATAGATGGACTGCATACTTCACTATTTGACTTTATAGTTTGTAATTGGAAAAAAGACAATTAGTAATTTTTTTTTTAAAATTAACAATGAAAACATATAAAATTCTCTTAAATAAGAGCAAACACTACAAAATTTAAAGATTTATCGACAGTAATAGATTTAAGATTTTATTGATGATATATGTCTAAAATTTGTTTCAATAGGATACATATATGAAAGTTATTAAAAAAATTAATATAAAAAAATAGAGAGATTTTTATCTGTAAAAATACTCGTCAATAATCACTTAAATGGAAAAAATATGAAAAAAAAGAAATGAGAGCCTAAAATTTGTGTGTTGTTCATAGAATAACCATATGAATGGCTACATGGCATAACGTTACTAATACTTTAAGTTTTTAACAAACATATGATGATATTATCTAAAATTATAGGAAAATGATTTTCACTAGGGTTTTACAAAATTAACCAAATTGATGAAATTAATTCAATTAAAATTAAAAAAAATAATAATACTTATATTATTTAGTTTGATTTTAAAACACAATCAATTATTATTTTGGGATTGGGATTGTATTTTTTTTTCTTATTTAATTTGATTATGATTTTGATTGTTTATCATTCAAATTGATTGATTTGGTTTGAAATATCTATTTATCAAATCAAACCATAAATAGCCCTAAATTTTATATAAATGTGACAATGTTAAATATTTACTAATGAACCATATATATTATATAATTTCCTTTTAAATTTTATTAAAATATAAATTACATAAATTTCTATAAATATAATTTAAATTAAAATATTTACCTTAGAATATAAAAAGTAAAAAATTTAAATCCCAAAAGCTTTATTCTTATTCTTTTTAAGAATTTTTACAATACCAAAAAATTTCTATAACCATATTACTAATATTATTAACAATCCCACCATCCATTTTTATCTGTTACTATTCAAAAGTTATTTTATTTAAAATTATTTATCATTTTAAAAATATTAAGATGTATTAATTAATTTTTTTTTAATTTTATTCTTATTTTTACTAAATATAATAATTATTTCTTAAATTTTTTTATATATTACCACATTTGTATCATTTTAAATTAGATTATATAAAAACTAATTTAGTTAAATTAAAAAAAAATTATTATAATTTATGTAATTTAATTACTTTTTAATAATTTGTAAAAATATTAAATAATAAATAAAAGTAAAAAAAATAAATAATTTGATTTTATAAATTTTATAAAAATACCATTTACATATAATTTATACCATTAAATAAAAATATCTACCATTAAGGATTAAAGTAATAAATTATTATATTAATCTATTTCATTATTTAAAAATTTTTATAGAGATTAATAAAATAAATAAATCACTTAAATTATAATAAAATACTTATTAATTTAATTAAATTATCTCTTATCCCATATAATTAAGGGAGGGATTATGTTTAATAAAAATAAAAATATAATTAAAAATAATATGAGTGCTTATTAATTTTTTTTTAAATGATAAATAATTATAAATAAAATAATTTTTAAAAAATGATTTGATAAAAATTTGCGGAATAAAATAGCCCATGCCCAAATCCAGGCCCAGGTTTCGCACATCACAAAGTCCTGTCGTGTCGTGTCGATTGTCGTATCGACCCCACTAACGAAACAAGGGCAATGTCACGTTCAACCCCATGCCCCACACATACGCGCCATGTCCAGCGGTACTACCAAACCCTAAAAAGTTATTGGACAGTTGACTCACGCGCGAAGAGGGAGGAGTGAAAGAAAAAGGAAGTAATTTATCGAAGGAATATCTGGATTAATAGATAATTAAGGAAAGATAATCACGCGAGTAACGGACTCAGGGGAAGGTTCAGTGGCTGTCATGGTCTCTGTAATTTTCCTTTCTTTGGTATCTCAATGTCATGTATCTAAAAATCCAGCACACACAGAGAGATACTTGGAATTAAATAAAAGGGGAGTGGGCACTTTTTCTTCTTTGTAGTGTGAGAGAGAGCGCACACATCTCAAGCAGAGCACACTCACTGATCTCTGTCACTGTGTATATATTATATATATTTTGTTTGTTTGGATAGCAGTGTGTGGAGAATTCTAAGAGAATAGGTGGCTAAGGCTTTCTGATAATAAAGCGTTAGGAGGAGAAAGGGAGTGCTTTTGATTTCTGAGTTTGCATTTTTTTTTGTTGTAGAGATGGATTACAGCAATGACTGGTAAATCTCTTTCTCAAACTGGTAATGTATGTTGTGAAATGTTTTTTCTATTTTCTTTTTAGAAAATAACTTTTTTTTTGTTGGTGTACTGATTTGTAAGATATAGCCGAACCCTATAAAATTTTTTTGATAAAGTTTTAGTTGAGTTGAGTTTGAGTGACTTGGAAGATGGGATTCATTGAACTGCATGTATTTTTATATTTATTTATTTTTAAATCTACGGTAGATTGCCTGATATTTTGGTCTACATTTTAGTTTTAGTTATTTATCTATTTATACATTTATGCTGGTTTTGTGAATTTCGATTTGCTTTCTTTTTTTTTTTTCCCCTTTTTTGTTTGTTGGGTTTGCTGGATTTATCTTGTACTGTTTGAGGGTAAAACGATGATGAAGAGGATGTGGGCTCTGAACAAATTGGTGGGTCATTCTATTTTCTTTCCCCTTTTCCTTTTACCCTTTATTATCTGTTTAGATAATTTATTATGCATAGCAAATTGCGTAAACATATATTATGGTCTATTGTTCTTATCTTGGCTTAGATCCAAACAATTGAAATGTTCCTTTTCTCTATGTTTGATGTTTGATTTGGACTACAAAATTGGATGCAATGAGCTGATCTTACTTTTTCCGACCTTATGTTATATATGTAATATGCTGGATGATAATTCATTTCGCATTGATTTTGTCTGCAAATTGTTGATTATGTTTCTTTTTACTTCTTGAATCATTTATGTTGGGCTGAGATTGACTTAGGCTCAACATAGTAAAATGCCAAATGAAACCTAATTCCAAGCATGAGATATATGATCAATTCATCATCTCAGGATTACATTCCTTGTTCTTTTAGTTGAGCGTTGAATTTTATGATTGCCTATTACTTTGTTAGGCTTTAGGATGTGTTTTGATAAGCCTAATATTTGAAATTTCTTCCTTATTTTATGAAGTGGCAATGGAGAACATTGGGATTGGCAAGGGGAGGACTATTGTCTTCAAAAGGACTCCAATTATGGTAATTTGTTGCATGGTTTCTAATTTGCTTGGAAGTGAAAAATATTTCACTGAAGCTGAGCAAGGCTGTAAAGCAAATCTGATGTCTAGGTGGTGTTATTGTTCTCAGCAGATGTATCTCAATGTTTATGGAATGAAGTGACTCTGAATGAGGAAGATCTCTCTTACATGTTAGATGAAACGACCCCAGTTAAGGCTTGTGGGGATTTGGCCTACCATGTTAATCATAACGGTATGGCTTTATTCCCCATATTTTTATAAATTATTATTGTTTTCTGCTTTGCCTAATTTTAAGTCGCCTGCTGTCATTTCTAATCAGAAATAATGCATTTCAGATAACATGCAGAAGGAACCAGAAGAACAGAAAGAAACTTCTTCACAATTAAAGAGGCGCAGGATGTTACAGTTTGATACTCAAGCTGTAGATTCCCCCTTTTGCAATGAAGAGATGCCGTCTTTGTTTCTATCAAATGTAAATGCTAGATATCCCCTTAATTTTCTGAGACTTCCATTATCTAAAGCTTGTCATTATTGTGACCTGGTTGATAAAGAATAGTCTATATGTGAAATTAAAATTTTGTGCTAATACAAGCTTTGGGTTGTTACTCTGGAAAAACCTATCATACACATCAAATGATGTGCATAAATAGGCAAATTAATTGTGGTATGTGTATTATCTTGATGTTGTAGAAATATAATTAGTTGAGGCCTGGATCTTTAACTGACATTATTATGTATAATGCTGTTTCTTTTAACTAGGTTAGTTCTGCCTTTGGTCCTTCAAACATTTTAGCCTTATAATTCATCTTGACCTGCATTATCGATAGAGTACTACAGTGTGTACCAAACTTATGAGATTGGATTAACTCTTATATTTCAGTTATTGATGTTTTTGGTTCTATGTTTAGCAGAGGGAGGACTCACTTGATGAAGTTTTACCTCAAGCATCAGAGTGGGCTCCTGGGTTTTCAGGTTTGTCTCTTTCAAGATTCTGTTCAGAAGCCAATTGACTTTGGAGTATCTGATTTTTTACCTCAATACTTTATGATTTGTAATAATGATGTCATGTGTTTAAGCAGATGTGTCTGCCTCCAGTTATGAGGTTCTGGATCAGTCATCTGAGGGGTGGTTGGCTGAATGCCTTAATGACACTGACATGCAGTTTAGTCCCAATGATATGTATGCTTCTTTATACTTTAGATTCTTTTTTGTTTTTTGTCTACTAAAAGCTTACTGCTTTATTATGTGAAACTTAGGAATTTTGCTGGAGCATCTGATGTTCAAATTGATATTTCAGGTATATGCATTGTTTTTTCATTCACATAATGTGCATGAATATGCACTATTGTTCTTTTTACGTATCATGTGACGTGCAAAATGAATATTATGTAAAGAGCATGATATTACCTTGCTGCTGTAGAGTTCTGCAATAGTCCACTCGGAAGTGAAGCTAATATGGTTCAAAAGCATGTTGCCCGGACTCCTCAAAATGTAGTTTTTAAAGGTGTTGCTCTTTTCTCAATGTTCTCTTTGTTTATATGTATACTGATCACAATATAATGGATATTTACTAATGATATTTGAATTTCTCATTTGTGGTCACTTTAGTGCAATGAAGTTCTTCTCTTTGTTCCACTTTCCGTTAATTGGTTCTGTATCTGGAATGCCTGCCTAATTCTTAGTAATGGGGTAACTAAGGAAGTAAAATAAACCATCAAAATATCAGCATGACATGTGGGTTATTGCATTTTCTAGCAAATAGATTATGTTTTCTAGTATTATTGCTGATATTTTTTTAACTTTTTTTTACGCTAAAACCAATAAACTAACTATGCCTGAGTTTCTTTCTGCACCTTAAGGTAAGAAGTCTTTTATACGAACGCCCACTAAGTTAGCTTCATCTGTTGTCTATCCATTTGCCTTCATCAAACCCTGTGGGTTCCATGGAGATGTTACTCTGAAGGACATAAACCAACGGATCCGCAGTCCGCCATCAAATTCAAAGCAAAATGTTGAAGATCCTGCTACTTTCCCTACTTCAGCTTTTTCTGGGAAGCCTGTTGTTGGCAAAACTAAAATCCGCACTGAAGGTGGAAAAGGAAGCATCACAATCATGAGAACCAAAGGCTGAGTAGATAAGTGTCATTCCAAACTTCTGGTTTGCAGGCCCGATAGATTCATCCCATTATGTTCTGGGGTTGAGTTATTTTTTAAAACTTCTTTTTGCTCTGTACTATTCTTGGGCCTTAAAGTTTAAATATTGATAGTGAAATTTTCCTAGTAGTATTTTAGGTATCAAGGGCTGTTGTGTCATACATATTTGACTTTCGTTTAGGACTACTGAAATCTCGATGTCAACGAGAATCCTGTGTATTTTCTGTAGTCTTCAGCACTACCCTGTCAGTACTTTCACTGAATTGATGTGCAAAGCTTATGTATTTGACTATTGTATTTGAAAGAGTTGTATTTAACATAAGGTAGAATGCACCGACTTCTTTCTTAAATTTAATTCACAGTTTCTTAACTGAACATTTTGGCTTCTCAAAACCAATAGATTCTCTTCTTCTCCTCCTCCTCCTCCTTCCCTCTGTTGGATATCCAGCTCAACAAGCATATGGACAGCCCTATGGTTATCTTCCTCTTCCTTCATCCAATTACCCACCACCCGGATCTCCACCTTATGTCTAGTCAAGGTGATTGTTTATAGGAAGAGCATTATACAGAGGTTGGTGTTAATTTGGAGTTGTTAAACTTCAAGTTTGTGAGCTGTTTCTATTAAAAAAAAAAAAAATTCTCTTCATCTCTCTAGAAGCTTGTTTTACTCTCACCATTAGTTGTCTAATAATAGTCTTCACCACTTCGTTGCATAGGCTGCTCTCTCTGCTGCCTAAACGCGTCCCAATGATATTTTAGTTTTTGCTGTTGTTATGTTTGATGTTGTCTCATGGAGGGCTGTGTTCTTGAATTTTTGACGAATTTTTGATATTATCATGGGTTTGTGAAGGAGTGTTATGGGTTTTTCTGCGTTTCAAGCAATGTTGTTGCTGTTCTTCAATTATTTTTACTTTTATTTTAATGAAAAGTATAAAATAATTATTAATATTTAAAAATGATAAAAAAATAATATTTTATTATTAAAAATAATATTTTATTACATTATGATTTTTTTTTTACCTTAAATCAAAATTTGGAGTTTTTTTTTTTTTTTTTCCCAAAAGTGAAAATTTGACTTATCTTGTCTTCAATAAAAAGTTGAGTGGCATATTTGAACTTTTTTTCATTAAAATTTCAAGCAGTTAAATCGATGAACTTTAACTTTGATACTAAATTGGTTATCTATGGGTGTGAGCTATCGAGTTTGTATTTTAATGGGACTCAATTGAGTACTTATAAATTATTAATAAATAATTATTATATTTCATAAAAAAATAACTTATAAATATATTTATTAATAAAATAAATAAAAATATTTTAAATTATTTTTTTAAATAATAAATTATATTAACTTATTTTTATTATAATATTATTGAAATATATTTTAATGACATTACAATATAATTTAATTTTAAATTAAATAAACAAATATTTCATAGATAAATATTTTATTAAAATTAATAAAAAAAATTTAAAATTTTATTAAATTTATTGTAAATAATTTATTTAAATTATTGTATAAAAATAAAATTTTTAACCTGAATATAAGAGTAAATATAATAAGAATATATAGTAAAATTATAATATTAAATGCGATAATCATATAATAAAATAATTAATCAAATTAATTTATAAAAATTTATCTTATTGGTACAAGTCAAATTACTATAATTAAGTACAAACATCAAACCCAAATTAAATTCAAATACCAACATCTAAGATAGTAGTTAAAACAAAATTAAACTAAACTATTAAAGTCTCATGACAACACATCTCAATATTCTTTTGAACCTTCATGCATAATTCAAAGCCAGGAACTAAAATTTGTATCAATTGTAACCATTTCCATCATCTTCATCATCATCAAATTCAAAATCTTCCATGTTCAAATCATCTAAAATTTATGAAATTGATGCATTACCCAAAAAAAAAAGTAGGCATTAATGTTAAATTACATAACATTAACCATGAAAATAAAAGTCTATCATGTAAATAGTAAAAAAAATTAAATAATTACCAATAGTTGGATTGTTTTGAATGTTGCAGGAGGCCAATTCATTGTTGAAAGTCTAAAGTTCTTCATTGGTTAAATTTGAGGGCTCCTCCTCAAAAATCCAAGCTCTATTAGCACTAAACTCTTCAAAATCAATAGGGTTATAGTTTCGACCTTTGAAATAATTCCTGGATATAATTATATAAAAAATTATTAAAGCTTAAAAAATATAAGCTATAAAGAGAGAATTTCATAAGTGCATCAAAAAATAATTTAATTAATGAAAAATTAATACCTTTGTTGTAACCTTAAATTATAATGAACATAAACCAAGTCCTTGAGCCTTTGATGCTCTAATCTGTTCCTTTTTTTAGAGTGGATGTGTTAAAAAATACTCCAATTCCTCTCACAACCTAAAGCATTGCATGTTTGACTTAAAACTCAAGTTGCTAACTTTTGCAAATTTGGTGCACTGCTTCTATGACACAACCACCATTCATCTACATAAAAAATCAAATATCAAATAATGAAAGTGCATCTCCATACTATTTCTTCTCTAGTTTTATGAATAGCCTCATATAAATATCCCATTGTGTAACACCCCAAAATTTTAAATTTTATTATTTTATGAGCATTTTTGGTATTTTAATTTTATTTAAATTTTAGGAATTTTTTTGAGATTTTTCGGATTTTAAAAATCGGGTTCGATTTTTCGAAAATATAAACGTTGATGATTTTTTAAAAATTAATTTAAAGACCACGTGGCAAAACTAAAAATATATTTGGAATCTACGTATTTTTCTGAGTTTTCTGAAATTTTTTCGGAATTTTTGGACCTCGTTTTCGGTCCAGAGGCAGAGTAAAAATTCAAAATTTTGTATCCTGAATCGGACCGGCCGAATCAAACCGGAACGGATCGGACCTGTCGAATCGGACCGGCCTTTTCTTTTTCTTCCTTCTTCCTCCCGCGCGCGTCGACCTCTCTCCCTTCTCTCTCTCTTTTCTCTCTCCTCTCTCCTCCCTCCTCCCCTTGCCGCGCCGCCGCCTCCCCTGCCTTCCCACCTTGCCGGCGCCTCACCTCGGTCCTCCCCCATGGCCGTGACGTTCAACTTCCGCCAAATCCGCCGATCCACCAATTGGATCGGGTCTTGTGTCTAAAATCATCTACTCGACGAGAGCTTTCCATAGACACCAAGAACACCAAAATCCATCGAGCGGTTTGTCCAATTTTTGCCCGGGAAGTTTTAGCCCATTTTGACTTTCGGGCTAGATTTCTCACAAACCGTGAATCCCACGAGAAAACCTAGAGTACCAAAGCGCTCTACTCGTCGAGAGCTTCGCGGCGACATAAATTTCAAAATTTTTCGACACCGTTTTTCGGTGGGTCTCACGGAACTTCGCAGTGTCTTTTCGAGCATTAAATGAGCTTAGAAAATTCTGAAAAATTTATGTACTAACCCCCGTGTTGTGGGCTTCGTGTAGGTATCCTCAATTCGCGGAAATTCGACAGTTGACCGGGTCTGCAAATTTTGGGCCAGACAGACCCGTTACCGGAAAAGTCTCCAAATTGGACCAAGGTTTTGGCTACCCCCCCATTGTCAGACGTCCCGAGCGCGTCCCCGAAGTCGGAATTGGCAAAGGTAAACCCAAACCTTGTTTTTTCGTAATTTTCTAGTGCTTAACTAGGATTAAAAATCCATTAAATATTCGTGGTAGCTCAAAAAATTATGATTCTTTTTGCAATAGCTTAGTAATATTGCTAAGGACCGCGGGGCAAAGTTTTAGGATTTTTAGAGCTTGTTTGGGCAGTTTTTGCAAAAATGATTAATTATAAGGATTAAATTGAAATTTTACATATTGTGATGGATGACTGATTTGATAGGCCCAGGAGGGGCTGTGTGATGTGATTGAGTTGTGGATATATGGATTGTGAATATAGAAGTGTATTTTGAGCCCTTTTGCAGGTTGGGTAGGTCCTAAGTATAGGGGAGACTCTGCCGGATTTTCGGCACGACTTAGGACGTATTTGGTCTTTTCTTGATTGTATCGAGTCATTTATATTAAAAATTGTAATGTAATTGTCAGGTGAGCCGGGACAGCCTTCTTCCTTCGCCCAGCCGCCACAGTGACCGTTGTCAAGTCTGTGAGTAAAATATTAATTTTAATTGTAATTTCACTATTATTATATGTTCAAGTATGCCCATGCATTACTTATATGCATATATTTATGTAGTTAAACTCTAGGCACGATTTATGTTGCATTGATAACTGTTAAAGTGCCATGTATGTTGCTGTGGTAATTTGGAGCAGTGTGCGTGTGTTGGCGTGCGTGTGATGTGGTGTAGACTATGGATAGGACGGGTAGACACGGCTTGAGATATTCGCTGGGACCCGGTCCTTCGGGGTAGACACGGCTTGAGTTCTTCGCTGGGACCCCGATTTGGTTATTAAGTGAAAGTCCGAGCTGAGTTCTTGTTGCACTTGGAATTAAGAGAGTATAGGGATCACTCCATATATTATGATTGATGTTACTGGGTGTGTGAGTGCTCCAAATTACCTTTTTGATGTTATGATGTGAATTTATTACTAATGTTGCATTTCACTCTACAGGGTGCACTAGTTCTAGATAGTTATAGAGATTATGGTTAAAATTGATATTTTACTCTCTGAGTCGAACGCTTACTCCTGTTCAATATTTTTTCAGGCTACAGGAGGATTTTATTGTGGTTAACCTGCTTTTCTTCTTCGCAGGTTGTTATTCAATATTTGTGTAATTTTATTTACTCCTAGATTTTTGACATGTGTTAGAAATATTTAAATGATTCGGGTCTGTAATATAATTGTTATGTGGACCTGTAAAAATATTTTATGCATGATTGATGGATTGGATGAGGGAGCTGAGCTCCCATTTATTTTTATGATGATGAGTATGTGAAGGGTGAGCTGAGCTCCCCAATTGATGTTATATTTTGTTTACAGATCGGGTGAGTCAAAAACTCCCCGTTGAAAGGTCCACTTTATGGCCGGACTCCGTCCGGTTGATTTCTTGAAATTGGCCCAAATGGGCCTTAGAGTTGGGTTAAGTGAATAGTTAAGCTTACTACGGGCCTCGGGGGCTTTAGGCTGGCCCAGATCCTAGTGCCGGTCCGGCCCATAGGTTGGGCCGTGACACATTGAAGGTCTATCATCACTGTTAACCATTCTCAAAACACGGACTAAAGATTCAGTGATCTGCACAATTAATGCATATTCTTTCCAAAATGATGAATCCAACACATCCTGAACAAATCTTCTCCCTTTACTTTCCTTAGCATATGCTGATAATGTCCAATCTTTGGATGTCGCCATTGCTCGCAATGCATCTTTTTGGAGATAATATACTTTGCAAGACAATAAAATTAGTGGCAAATTGAGTAGGTGCTGGACGAAGAATCTCCCTTCCACCAGTAAATTTTCTTATCAAATATAAAGGGAAGCAATGATTGTATATATAACTTGTGATATTCAAAGCATGATACACAACAGCATTAACTTCATCTAACTTACTAATATTTTGCAATATTAAATTTATGCAATGAGCAGCATAAGGGGACCAAAATAATGTGGGAAACTCTTTTCTAACAACTTTCCAACAGCAACATAATTTGTAGCATTATCAGTGACAATATGCACTATATTTTCCACACCAACAGATAAAACTACCTCTTTAAACAACTTAAATAACATGTCCACAGTTTTTGAAGCATCAATTGATTTTAAAAATATTGTCCCTAATAAACCAGAAAGTTAATTAGAGTTCTTCTACACTGGTTTGTCCATCCATCAACCATGATTGTGCCACCAGTTTCCTTCCAAGTGGTTCGATAACCTATCAATATATTTTTTAACTTCTTCAACATTTTTTGACAATAAATGACTACGAAGATTATAAAAATTTGGACCTTTGTAACCAGCACCCATACTAGCTATAGCGTCAATCATAGGCTGATAATATTTTGAATTAACAGAATTGAAAGGTATGCATGCATCAATCATTCGTCTTGAGATAGCCATATCACACTTTTCTATAGCTCCCTTGCTTTGTAACACAATTTCGATAGTTGGTTGAGCACCAGGAGTTATTCTAGGCATGAAGTACGAACTAATTCCAACAGACTCTTTCACTCTTTTACTTCCAGTAGATCTCCTTACGCTGTGATGAATACCTCTCCCTTAACCTTGAGGACTAGAAGTGTACTTAGTATATGAGGGAATTTCTTGAATATCATCATCACCAGTGTTTCTTTCTCTATAAATATTCTCCTCGTATTCTCTGTAGCGTGGACCAAATGGATTTTATTCATAAAAAATTTCTTGACTTCTTCTTTCTTTGGCAGCAAAATCATCTAAATTTTGCTTAATTTGATAGTGAACATCAAGAGGCACCTTTAAATAAGACTCAGCTTCACCTTTTACTCCAGTAGTATGCTGTTTAAATCGATTAATGCCACCAAAAAAAACTTTGCTACAATACAAACAAATTATCTTCTTTTTCTTCCTATTACCAACATAATCAGGCAACTCCTTACAATGACCCCAAGCTTGATCATTTTCTCCTCTAACATTGATTCTTTGAGGAGATGTGCCACTTCCTATTGCAGATATTGATCCAACAATAGACGGTGTGTTGCTTGCCTCTGTTGAAGACATTGAAGCTTAAAAAAAAATCCAATATTTCCATTAGCATTTAACAAATATATAGAACTTTCAATACTTGATTATTTATAAGTACTCTAGTTAAAAAAAAAAAAATAGTCTTCATCTCATTTCTTTTAATAATTAATGAAATAGGGTTTACTATAGTAGGAAAAAGAAAAAGAGTCCTAGCATGTTAATTTCTTGCCATGTGACAGTAGAATCAAATATATATATATATATATATATATATATATATATATATATATATATATATATATATATAAAAGATGCATTTACATTACCAAGTTAGCCTTTAAAAGAGTTTGGCTTTTGTAGGTATGACTTGCACTTTCCCATTCAATTAAAGGGCTTTTTTGACTTATGGACAAAGTATTAACAAACCCAATAAACAAATTAAATATGTCATAAATAAATTAAACTGACATTTACTATTAACTGTCTTTTATTATAAAATATAGTTTTATGACTTTTATCCCTCAAATTTAATGTTGAAAAATATAAAGCAATATATATATATATATACACACACAGCACATGAGGCAGAAAGAAAATTAATATGTATGATTGTAGGGCCATGAAGACAATCATGATTAATATGCAGCACATGTGGAAGGAACAGAACAAATTAATAATGGCTTCTATTATAAAATATAGTTATATAAAGCATTATATAGCTATTGCAATAGGGCCATGGAATGAAGACAAATTTCTCACTTTCAAAGCACACATGGCCACGTTTCAGTTCCTTCAACATGTATACAACACATGTGGAAGGAAGTAACATATATAAACCCATTACAATCCAGTAGTGCTACAGTCGAATTTATCCATTACAATCCAGAAAATATAAACCCATTTCTCCAAAATGAAAAAAAAAAAAAGTGAAGGGATTAAACAAACCACTCTTTGCAATATCCAAGATGTGGATGATGATGGTGGAGCTTAGCTTTTTGTTATAGCTTTCACAGTGGAGATCGACAGTTGAAGATGGATGGAAAGGAAGTGTCTCTATTTCTAAAGATGGAGCTTCTAGAGATGAAGATGGAGCTTCAATTGACGACAATGGAGCTTCTAGAGATGAAAATGGCAACAACGAAATTGAAGGGAAAATGGGTTAAATTGTTGAAGTCTTGAAGACTTTTAGGGATTGTGAATCTTCGAAGGGAAGAATTGAAGTGTGACTGTTGTTTAACAAAATTGAGATTTTGTGAGTGCCAAAATAAAAGGAATTAGGGCGAAACGGATGGAGTGTATGCCGTTTTTGGTATGATTACCAAAACTTGACCGGTTCTCACGGGTCATTCGAGTCAAGCGATTCATTTCGGGTCTTCGTTGGTTCGATCGGTTCACACCGGTTTCTTCTTTAAGCGGTTCAAATGCAGAACTGAACAATTAAATAAGTAAATTTTAAAAATACAAAAATTAATTTATAAATTTTATTAAATTTAAATTAATATGTGAGTTTTGTTAAATTCTAAGATTAAATTATTTAAATAAAAAATATAGTAAATAGTATTTTAATTATTTTTATTAAAATTAATTATAATTTATATATTAATTTATTAAAATATTAAAAATTAAATAGATGAATTTTAAAAATTATAAGAATTAATTTATAAATTTTGTTAAATTTTAAAAATTAAATTATAATTTATGTTAATTTAATTTATGAGTAATAAACTTAATTTATTTAAAAATTTTTCATAAACAAATTTTTATAAAATTTTGGATTCGTATATTTTGGGATACTCCTTTGTATATTAAAATAAATAAATAAATAAATGATGGATGCTACTTCCTTTGCTTAGTGAAAAAGGGGAAATCGAAGGCTGAAGCAAAGGTGGGATCATTGCACTGCCTGACCTCATCATACCCAATTGAAAATGGCCACTGCTACTCTCATCGTGCCTTGTACTTGTAAGCCAATTGACAACTTTGCTTGGCATCTATCTTCTTATTTGGAATATTCCCCAAAACAGCCAAAAGGAAATTTCCCCTCCCCTCTCCTCCACCGTACTTGTCACCGTCATTTTCTATTAAATATTATCACCAAAACAACAAATTATTGTTTTTTTATATATAGGAAAAAAAAAATCTAACCCGAGTACGACTAATTTTAAAATAAAATTATTATATAAAATATTTATGATAATTTTATTATGATTATTAATTATAATAAATTTTAAAAATAATAATGAGATGGTAGCAGTAATATTTCTGTGGAGTTCTGGTTGTAATATTTCTGGCAATGAGATAATGTAATAATGAGATGGTAGCAGCAATACTTCTGTGGAGTTCTGGTTGTAATGTTTCTGACAATGAGATAATGTAGATATGCCTGAGGTTGATATCATTATTTTTTTATTTATGTTTTTATAAGAGTTTGAGATCGTTGAGAGAACTTTTATTTTTAATTTATTATTATATAACATAAAATTATTTATTAAAAAATAAATTAAAAAATAGAAATATAATTTTTAAATATAATTTTAATAACATATATTTTTATAAAAATTATAATATATAAATACATAAAAATAAATTATTTTCTAATAGAAATAAAAATATATTATTATATAAAATAAATTAAAAAGATTCAAGGTCGTCTCCACTTTACATAATATTAAAATCAGGAAAGATTAATTGGGTATGAAATGAGTTTGAATAAATTTAAAAATAATTATCATCCTTAATAGTTCGTGTCATTTCATAATTAATTATTAAATTATATTATAATGTATCTCAGAAAATAATAATTTATTTATTTATTTATATTTTCTTAAAAATGACAACTATTTAGAAAAAAACAAAGATGGTGTATTGTCATTATATGATTAATTTAAAATGGAGCGTATTTTTTATTTTAAAATGGGATGATTTAATTTAAAAACTTGGGTTTTTTTTTATTTTATAATTATTTATAAAAATAAAGAAAAATGGAAATTAAGAGGTGGCAATAATTTAATAATTTACTGGAAGGTGCGTGTGGCCCACCAAGGTCGTTAGGTCATACAAAAGCCCAAAGCCAACGGCTTCTTAACTGTTTAAAATCCCAACACAAAATATTGTGGAATGTGGAATCCACAGTTTCCTTCCCTCTTTTTCTTCGCTTCGCAATCCATTTCTCCTTATCTTTTTCTCTTCAAAATTCTATCCCACTCTCTCCATTCAACGCTGCTGCTTTTTCCTTCTTTTGTTTTGATGTCCATGGAACTTCGTTGACCATGGAGTTTCGGGGATGCTCTGTTTTTGCGGCTTTTCTTATCAGAACTTTGGTTCTGCTTTTACCTACTGCTTTTTCTGTCTATGCCGAGATTCCTTCCACTTTGGATGGCCCATTTCAGCCCGTCACTGTTCCTTTTGACGTCAGCTTGCGTGGCAACGCCGTTGATTTGCCTGCCACCGATTCACGTGTTCGCCGCCGAGTCAAAGGATTCGAGCCTGAACAGATATCGGTCTCTCTTTCTGCCTCTTATGATTCTGTTTGGATCTCCTGGATTACAGGTCCTTTCTCTTCTGGGTATTCTTTATTTGGTTTGGTTTGTATAATTCTTGTCGCAAAATCATGGCTTGCTGGGGTTAACCTATAATACGTTCCATGAAGCAATACTTTAGCCTGTAAATTAGGTTTCAGTATTGGAACTTGCATGTGATTGTGACTTTGTTTCTTGCTTAAATTTGTGATGGGTATATGTTGCATTTTGCAGGGGCATTCCAAATTGGTTACAACATAACGCCACTAGACCCTACAAGTGTTGCCAGCGTTGTTCGTTATGGGAAGTTAAGATTTCCACTGAATCATGAAGCAAAGGGTTATTCTCTTGTTTACAACCAGCTTTATCCCTTTGAAGGTCTCCAGAACTACACTTCTGGAATCATCCACCATGTTCGTCTCGCTGGTATGGTTATTTCGTTTCTTTGATTGCGAATTCACTTGCTTGGCCAGTCTCTGATACTTCCTCTCTTTCTTTATCCCATTTCATCATTGTTGGATTTATTATTTTCTTTCAATACCATGAAATTGTTCAACTGGCCAAGCCTATTAACTCTAGTGGCAGATCCTTTTATCCGGAGAATTTTAAAATTAATTAGATATCAAACCTGCAAAAACCAGAACAATATATATATATATATATATATATATATATATATATATATATATATATATATATATATATATATATATATATATATACTCATGCTGCCAGGTGTTTTTGTTTCTTGGTATTTACAGGGTTAAAACCTGACACAAAATATTATTATCGATGTGGAGATCCTTCTATAGAAGCCTTGAGTGGTATTTACTCTTTCAAGACTATGCCAGTTTCTGGTCCAAGTAGCTATCCTAGCAGAATAGCAGTTATGGGAGATCTTGGACTCACATTCAATACAACCACCACAATCAGTAATGTGATTCGAAACAAGCCTGAACTTGTTCTGCTGGTGGGTGATGTGACTTATGCAAATCTGTACCTCACAAATGGAACTGGTTCCGACTGTTATTCTTGCTCATTTTCAGAATCCCCCATACATGAGACCTACCAGCCTCGTTGGGATTATTGGGGAAGGTTAATTTCTTCTTTGTATTGCTATTTTTTTTCCTTCCTCTATTTTTCCCTTCCTTGAGTTTTTGGATAGTTTCTAATAGCTAGCTAGCTTTTTGAAGGATAAAATCTTGACATTTGTTTACCTGAACATTTCTTTACAGGTTTATGCAGTATTTAGTTTCTAAAGTTCCAGTAATGGTGGTAGAAGGGAACCATGAAATTGAACCTCAAGCTGGAAACCAAACATTTGTTGCTTACAGTTCTCGATTTGCATTCCCATCAGAAGAAAGTGGATCTTCTTCAACATTCTACTACTCTTTCAATGCTGGTGGGATACATTTCATTATGCTTGGAGCATACATTGCTTATAACAAATCAGGTAAAACGACTTTTTTATGCTGCCATCATGCATCACACTCAATGGTGTTCTGTTGTTACCTTCAGTCCTTGAGTGCACTTGGATGGTTCTTCGTGGTTCCAAATCATAATATTGATCTTAAATAAAGATCATTTGTGGACTAATTTAAAATCAAATTATAAGTGGTTAAAAGTAATTTAAAGCTCAATGGACTTTGATTAAGAACTACAAAAAAATGACTTTGCAAATGGTGCTTGGAGCAAATTTTTTTGGTCCAAACAGTAGCAATTGACCTGGGCCCAAATATGCATGCGCACAAATGGATTACTGTTTGAACTGGTGAGGGGATAACCTTCATTTGAATGTATTACATAAGTATGCAGGAGTAGCCTTTTAGCTTTAGTTTTTTGAATAAGATGTGTGGAAGCGAGTAAGGCATTCATGAGAAGAAGCACACTGGACGCTAAAACTTTAAAGAAGCTTTTATTATATGCATCAAATTATGTGTAGGTCTGTGTTTCTCTCACAGATGATCAATATAAGTGGCTGGAGATAGACTTGGCTAATGTTGACAGATCTAGAACTCCATGGCTAGTAGCTGCATGGCATCCACCTTGGTATAGTTCTTACAAAGCCCACTATAGAGAGGCAGAGTGTATGAGGGTGGCAATGGAAGAATTGCTTTACTCATATGGTGTTGATATAGTCTTCAATGGACATGTAAGTGATGATAATCATTTTCGTGAATGTTTTATTTTTATGGCATTGGAAGAAAAATTCCATTTATTATTGTTGGTTTGAATCATCTCCAACATACAACAAGAAATTAGTAGTGATTGAATTCTTAAAGCCAAGAGATGATATGCATATTTGAGTAATTTGAGTCATTTGAAATGCTATGCTATGAGAAACAAAGAATCATTTTATATTGAAGAAAGTTGGAATTTTTCCATTTCCGTTTTGGTATCTTGAATCCTTGATGCACCTAAATAACTTTAGGTCAATTTGCAATATTGATTCCATGCATATGCATCTCAACATATTAGTTTGATGGAATGAAGATCATGTACTTCACCTGAACATGTTTGCTATCAACTGCATTAATAACCCTCTGTTAATAATCAACCCAGGTTCATGCATATGAGAGGTCGAATCGAGTTTATAACTACACATTGGATCCATGTGGCCCTGTGTATATCACAGTTGGAGATGGGGGTAACCGAGAGAAGATGGCTATTGAACATGTTGATGAGCCTGGCAATTGTCCAGAGCCATCAACTACTCCTGATCCTTACATGGGTGGCTTTTGTGCAATTAACTTCACAACAGGCCCAGCAGCCGGTAAATTCTGTTGGGATGGACAACCTGATTACAGTGCTTTCCGTGAAAGTAGCTTTGGCCATGGAATTCTGGAGGTACGCTCTCTTCCTCTCTCTCTCTCTCTACACACATGTGAATGCATCTATTTTTGCAGATTTATGTATCTTAAATAAGTCTTCTTGTAGAAATGTGGCATGTGTTTGAGCACAATGCAGTTGCATCATGTTTGACCCCCAAAGGATGTTTATTTGAACTTAATTCTACGTAATGATGTGCCTGAAGCAAACTAGTTTAAATTACTAAATTGAAAGGAAATGTGACCATCTTCATGTTATCTCCAAGGATTATACAAAGAAAGAGACCAGATTGCTCTTGATATGGGATGTAAATATTTGCACCTCATCAGTCTTTTAAATCTTTACAACCTACAATTTTCATAACACTCATAGCATTATAATCTTATCAAAAGCTTCAACTTTCAATGTAAATTGCAGGTGAAGAATGAGACTTGGGCTTTATGGACATGGCACCGGAATCAAGACTCTGATGGGAAAATTGGTGATCAGATCTATATAGTGAGACAGCCTGATAAATGCCCTAAACAGAGCACTAGAACTAAATGCTGGTTTGCTGACATTTAAATGGTTTTAGTAGGAAATAATAATAGATGAAAGTGCTGCAACCTCTTAACCATATGGAAGATGATGGAAGAGGAAAAACAGATGACTTCTGACCACTACATGTAGATAAATACAACGGGTGGGGCAACAGGCATCTTGTCTTTTGATGGATCATTCCTCATACAACACTCAACACACTAGGAAAAAGAAAAATTACTAGCCATTTTTGCATTGTAAATTGTAAAGTACAGATTATGGAGTGCTATTTACAGAATTTATAGTTTATATTGGACAATCCTCTTCTCCTCTCTCACACAGTTGTAATTGAAGAGGAGCAGAAGTTACATACGTATAGAATTATGGTTGGAAATCTGCTTGTCTTTGGCTTGTTTTGTTGTTTTCTTGCATGTTGAATTGGAATTGACATAAAAAGAAGGGAAGGCAGATACTGTGAGAGAAATGGTGAGAAATTAGGCGAAAAATTCCAAAAACAATTGTGCAATACAAGCAACAACTATACATGGATGCCAATAGCCAACAAAATGACAAGCAGAAAGCCAAATGGCTGGACTCTCCATCTTTAAACCCATTTAGAACCTCCACAAGTGACGTCTACATCAAGTGTTTATGACAGTTTAAGAAAAAAAATATATTCAATTATGTATATTTGGGCAAGGCATGGTTAAAAAAATAGCTATGGTTAACCTAAGCAAAGTCTAGTACTACTGTATTTGTCTTCTTTTGGAATGATAACGAGCAATTCTTGTTTAAACTCAATTTACCATAAATTTAAAATACAAACATATGATTCTATTGCTTTAAGCACATTGCAATTTCAAAACATCCTTTTACAATACCAAATTTACAATTAAAATGAACATTTATTTTATTTCAATCTAGTTGGAAATTATTGAATCTAATATGTTTGAAACTTGCTGCATGATGAGATTCTAATGTCAGAAATACCAATTCCAATCTCATTTTATTTCATTCTCTAATCCAACATAAAAAGATTCCTTAATCCAAAGAAACACATTATTAGTGAGACTAAACCCTTCTTTTAATAAAGAAATGGGACCACAATGCTTTGATAAAAGCTTTGATGATAGAACTTAATCTCATTCTTTATTGCTTGTGTTGTCACTTGTTCAGCCTTATCCTTCTTCCTCTATGGAAAAGAACAAAAGTACACTTCTGGAATCTGGACTAAATGCCAAACTTAGAAATTTTTTTTTCTTTTTTGCAAAATTTATCCAAACAAATCATTAAAATTCCAACATAAAGAACAGAAAAAGAGGAAAGAAAAAGGATGTTTACATGAATTTGAAATTTCTTGTGATTATAACTAACACTGGAAATTAAAAAGGAAAAAAAAAACCTAAAAAATATCAAGAATTTCTAAAATGAACCCATTGCATAGAGGACAATTACCCCTTTGGACCCAAAGTTCTCTTGAACATAATCTGCAAAAGGTGTGGCCGCAGGGGATAAATGCCGCACCTTTATGCCTAACCATGCACACGCAGCACGTGTGCTCTATCCCATCACCACCGTCCGCTCCATCTTCATCATCATCTTCTTCTTCGCATTCCTCATCCTCATCTCCCATTATGTATCTGGACCCCTCAAATCCCATTTGCCTATCTGTCTCCTCTAACAAGTCCATTAATGACATCCTCACTGGCTGCGCCTCCGCCGCACCTTCACCTGTCGCACCACTGGCTTCCTCCTCTGCCTCTTCCTCAGCCGCTGCTGCTTGAGCAGCTGCCTCCGCCTCCGCCGCTTCCTGAGCCGCTACTGCCTCCCTCGCCGACAACACTCTCTCCTCCGCCAATGCCGCTCCTAGTCGGCGGCTACCTTCACGCCCCGGCTCTTCTTCGCTGTCTAGGTGTAAGTCAGAGGTCCGAGTTGAATTGTGCCTCGACATTTGCGGCCTGAAACTTCGTGAAGGAAGCTCATCTCCCACCGCGTGAGCGTTCCTAGACGATTCATCTAACCGGGTAGACTCGGACGGTGTCAGTGAACTGAACCGGGAGGAAGTCCGGCGAGACATTTGCGGTCTGTAACTCGAAACGGCCGAGTGATCATTGGAGTCATCGGCCTGAGTTGACTCGCCCGAGACGTTTGTGAAACGCACCGAATTGCGGCGGGACATCAAGGACCTTGGGTTATTTACAGTGTTGCTAAAACTGTTGTTATTCCGGATAGGAATATCAGAGGCGGGGATAGGGACAGAGGAGATCCAAGCAGAACCGGCACGCTTCAGGCGAAGGCGGTCTCTGAATGCTTTCCAGGTCTTCTTGTCCTTATGGCCAAACAAGGAATCAGGCTCTTCGTCGCGAATTATATCCAAAAGAGTTCTGTTCATCAGAGCCGGCGTATGAGAAACCTCCACCGTTGGCTGCTTCTCAGAGCTCAACACATCGTTCAAAGTCAAGCCGGCAAGGTCTCTGCTGTTCTCAATTGCCGACATTTGGTCCAAAAGCGAGAGTCTCCGGCGACCAACAGCACCACCTTCTTCCATTAAAAGACAGTTAAAATTCCAATACAATAAAAAACCACAATTTCAACTTCCAAGAAATTAAAAAAGATTAATGGGTTGTTGTGCAGAGAAATCAAGAATTGGAAACATCTTTCCTCAGAGAAAAAGAAAGAGAAGGAAACGAAAATCCAATGCGATCAAATCAGGTAAGAAAATACAAATGAAATGACAATTTCCCATAAAATTTGGCAGCTAGTGGAATTGAACTGAACATTGATGATACGTAGATTAGAAACTGAAAAATTCATTGGATACCTTTCTTCTCTCTGGTGACAGATATTTGAGATTGATTTTCACAGCAGCTTTCGATTTAAATCCTGGAAACAGGAAGAAAAAACTGATAATTTGAACAGAAAAAAGAAAGACAAGAAATGTGTTAAAGAAAAAGATAGAACTTTGAAGCGCTCACCAAAAAGAGCCAAAAGACGATGTCCTCTCTGATGTCTGTATATCAGTTTTTCTTTTTTTGGGTTATTTATTTTTGCTCTTTTCTCTTCCTCTTCGTTCTCTTTTTGTCTCTCTCTATATCTCAGTGCTCGTAGAGGCCAAGAGAGAGAGAGAGAGAGATGGTTCCGTGGAACGAGAGTTTGTGCCGTAGAGCGAGTCTCGTGGAAACTTCAGGCTTCCCCGTTAGTTCCCATCCCTTGCGGAACTATTTTTCATGCCTATTTTATTAATTTTTTTTATTATCAATATTTTATTCAATTTAATTAAAATTTAAATATAAAATTTATAGTCTTTAATATTATTAATTAAAATTCACTAATTTTAAAAATTATTATATATCATTATTAATAACTTGATATTAATTAAATGTATTTAATATAAATTTAATTTTATATAATAATAAATTTAATTATTATTAAATTAAATATTTATATTAAAATTTATATAAAATTAATTATAATACATATGATGAATCAATAAATTTAAATATAAATATTTAATTTAATAAATATTGATTAATTATGATGGCAAAAGAGGTATGAGAAGAATGATTATGATGATTCCAAATCATTGGCATTTTGGTACCCAAAATCATATAGCAGAATCCAATGCCTTTATGGGACCAAAATTAATATTCATCAAACAAGCTACAAATTGATCTCTTCATCCATTGTATATATTATAAAAATTTCAACTTGTTCACAACAGCAAACTAAATTTTAGAGGCGTTTGGTAGGAAATTAATAAGGATAAATAAAAAGGATTATATTAAATTTCTATTTTATTAATATTTGTACTTTCTTTAAGGGTTAAGAATTAATTTTAAAAGATTAAATTAATAATTATATATTTTAAAAATTAAAATAATTAAAATTTATAAAGATAATATTTAATTTTTAATTTTTAACCTTCTCTCAAATATATCTTTAAAAAAAATTTATGATTTGACTATATATATTCTCAAACCTTAAAAATAATATTATAAGAGTTCGACACTTAATTTAATGAAAGTGTTTAAAAAATTATCATGTTACAAAATTTTTTTGTTTATAATTTTTTATATAAAAATTAACTTGTGATATTAAATATTAAATTTTTATTTAAAATTTTTAAATTTCAATTACTAAAATTTAAATAAGTATTTAATTTTTTTTACTTCATCTTTTAAAAATTTTAAAATTCTTAAGTTTATAATTTCGTATATTATAAAACTTTACTTATCATATTATGTATTGCTGCAAATAAGTATTTTTTATATTAAATTTTTTGTTATAATAAAAAAGGAGTATTATAATTTAAAAACTATATTGATATACATATCTATTTAAATAATTATTAAAAAAATTATGATTACAATTTAAAAATGTATTTTTTAAAAAAATATATTTAAACTCTATGAATTTTAATAATAATATTTCAAAATTTGTCACATGACATTTATACTTTTCTACTTTATTTAATTTATTATTTTGTTAGTATATGTTAATTAATTTAAAAAATAAAAAATAATTTATTAATCAATTTATTTATTTATTAACATAGAAATAAAATTAAATCAATTAAGAATTTTGTTATTAACAAACTTTTATATACTATGATTGTGAAAATATAAAATATAAGCCAACTTGAGGCCACAGGCCACAGCTTAGAAAAGAGGCATTGTGAAAAACCCTTCTTCTCACCAGCAGGGCCTGGATTCCCATTGAAAGCACCATTTGCATTTAGCTTCCCCCATGCAAGGGACGGGACATTCCAAGCAACAATTTGACAGGCCGTGAAATAAATATTGCAAGATCCAGCAAGTTTATAAGACCAAGCTACAAAATCCTGATTGATTTGGCCTCGGAGAAAATGCCAATTTTCGATTCAATTCGCTTGGAAAGTGCTCCTTGAATGACCATATTCCTCCATTGTCAGAATCCACTAAAGATTATACCAAGAACTTCCTTGAGACTGAGAGTGCCAGACCTTGAACGCTGGTGACTAACCTGAAAGGGTAAATTACACCTTTTTGTCGCGATTCAAATTATGGGTCAGACTGACATTAGAATTTGGGTCAGAATAAGGTCTCTAAAACTCGTAGTAAACCCAATCATGAAACCCATGTTTGGCCTAATTTCAAGAAAACAATCAGACTCCAGCCATAATATGGACTATATAACGAGGAGTTTTTGACTCACCCGACCTGTAATCATAAAATCCAATACATTTAGGGTGCTCAACTCACCCACACAATCATCTATAAATCAAAATAAGATCAAATGGGAGCTCAGCTCCCTCATCCAAACCATATGCCCAAATCATTCAACCATGCATGCATCATAGGAAGTTTACAATTTTTAAAAGACATAATCTTTTACAGTCCCAAATCAAATTAAATATTTCCTACACTTGCGGAGTTCTAAATTTTCAATTGATTTCATAAAGTTATACGAAATGGACATAAATGGACATGTGAGGAAGAGAACAGGTCAATCCCAATAATGTTTTCCTATATCATGGAAAAATGGTGAACAGAAGTGAACATTCGACTCATAGAGTAAGATATTAATTTCACATACAATTTCTATAACTATCTATTTCTAATGCATCATTAGAAATGAAATGCATCATCTTTATGTAAGCTATATAGATTAGGTCAAATCACATCATAGACAATCTGGAGCACTCACGCACTTGTATCAAATCTATACTCACACATACATATATGGTGAGCTGATACCCTATATAGCTCTCTTATTTCCAACCTCTGCTAGCGAGATCAACTCAAAGTTGGACTTTTTCTTATTATTCAAATGCGGGGGCAAGCGAGATCAACTCAAAGTCATACCTATCCTGACTTATCCATAATAAGGATCGGGTCCCAGCGAGTCAAGCTCTAGCCGCGTCTATCTGTCCTATCCATATCCATAAATACCGCAACACACGAACTCACACACACAGCTCCAGATTATCATAATACAACAACCAAAGTAATATCATCAAATATAAATGCAAAATAGGGCTTGCCTAATATTTAACTGCATATGTATATGTATAAGTGATGCATGAGCATATCTGAAATATAATAATATTGAAATTGTAAATAAAATCAATATCTACTTATAAATTTACAGGTGGTCATTGCGGCAGCTGGGCAGAAGATGAAAGTTGACTCAGCTCATCTAAAATTACTATATAACAATTCATTAGCATACAAATATAAAACAAGACTTTTAAGAAGCAAAGACGTCCTATTTTGTGCTGAAAATTTAACAGAGTTTCCCCTGCACCTAGGACCTACCTAACTGCCAAAATATTCAAATAACACTTCTAAATCTTAATTTCCCATAACCGCAACTTATCAACAACATATGGCCCATTCTGGGCCCTCCAAATCAGTCAATACTCACAATCTGAGAAAATTACATTTTAATCCTTGAAACTAACCTTTTTGCAAAAATCACCTAAACGAGCTTTAAAAATTCTAAAATTTGGCTCATGGTCCTTAGCAATATTATAAAACTAATGCAAAATGAATTATAATTTTCTAGCCTAGCACGAATATTTTATGAATTTTTAATCAAAATCAGGCACCAGATAATTGAGAAAACTTGGGGTTCGGGTTTACCTAAGCCAATTCTAATGCTAGAAACGCGTCTGGGGCGTCTGAAAACGGTGGGGTAGCCTATTACTTCGACCAATTTCTAAAGGAATTCCGGTGGCCTGTCTGTTCGGCTCGAAATTGCAAAGCCGCACAACTGTCAAATTTCCTCAAAATGGAAGTATCTACACAAAGCCCAAAGCACCCAGAGTTAGAAAAAAATATTTATGAAATTTATTAATCTCAGTTGAAGCTCAAAAAAATACTACGAAATTCGTGGGACCCACCAAAATTTCGGTGTCAAAAAATTTTGAAATTTATATCGTCGCGAAGCTTTCATCGTGTAGAGCACGTCAATACTCTCGGAATCCCCTTAGGGTTCCCAGTTTGGAAGAAATTTTGTCCAAAAGTCGAAATTGGCTAAAATTTCTCATGCAAAAATTGGACAATCTACCCAATAAAAATTAATGTTCTTAGTTTCTATGGAAAACTCTAGAGATATAAATGAGATTTGAGACTAGACCATGTCCAATCGGTAGCCGAATCGGTCGGATTTTGACCGAAAAGTGTGCAGCACTGTGCACGGGTGAAGGGACTTTTAAGTCGATTTTCCGGCAACCTGGAGGGCAACCGGTGGCAGGGAAGGTCGCTGGCGAGCTGGGGAAGAGAGCGGAGGGGAGAGGAAGCAGTGGTTGGCGCGGAGGAAGAGCGAGGAGAGAGAAAAAGGAAGAGAAAAAGAGAGAGAAGCGTCGTGTGACGTGGGAGGAAGAAGAAGAAAAAGAGAGGGTCAGTTCAATTTGATTGGTTCGACCTGATCCGGTTCGATTCGACTGCTTCAATTCGAAAACTCAAAAATTGAATTTTTACTCTATCTTGATACAAAAAACGAGGTTCAAAAATTTTGAAAAAAATTTTAAAAAACTCGAAAAAATTTGTGAAGTCTAAATATATTTTTAATTTTACCACATGGTCTATAAATTAATTTTTAAAAATCAACAAAGTTTATTGTCTTTAAAAAATCAAACCCGATTTCTAAAATCTGAAAAATTCCAAATAAATTTCCAAAATTTTAACAAAATAAAATATTAATATTTACATATAAAATAAGTATTTTAAAACTTAGGGGTGTTACATCTTTAAACTTAAGAATTGTTTCATTTTTGTCTTTAAATTTCAATTTGTTACAACAAAGCACTCAAGTTTTATTTTATTTTCATAAAAAGTCACTCTAACCTGTAATAATATTTTTATTTTATTTTATTTTATTATTGCAAATTACTTTTTCCAATTTTTAAAGATTATTATAATATTTAAAATAATATTTTATTAAAATATCTTATCAAATAAAATATTCTATATATTTCATTTAATAATAAAAGTTAATAAAAATATAAATAAATAATAAAATATTATATATAATTAATAATTATATTAATAAATAAAACAAAATAATTTTATTAATAAATAATTATAATTAATTTGACTATAGATATGAGAGAGAAAGATAATAGAAAAAGGATAAAAATATAATTTTATTTTTGAGAGAAAATGTAAAAAGATAATGTTATTTTTTGAACATAAAAATTTGTCATAAAAGATTTTTTTTTTTTTGAAATAAGATTAAATTTAAATAATTTTATTTTAACAAATTAAAATTTAAGAATGTTTGGTGTAATTTACTCACATTCAAAACAAGAGAACAAAGCATTAGGTAGTGTTTACCATAATTTTGTATTTTTACTATAAATAAATTTCATTTCATGACACATTGTAAGCATTTGCGTGGTCTAATAAATGAAATATTTTTAATTTATTATTAAAAAAGTTTAATACAATTTTAAAAAATATTATTGTAACACCCTTAATTTTTAAACAATTATTTATATGTAAATATTAAAATTTTATTCTATTAAATATTATGAGAATTTATTTGAAATTTTTAGAAATTTTTAGAATCGGGTTTGATTTCTTTGAAACAATAAATTTCATTAATTTAAAAAATTAATTAATTTAAAGATCATGTGGCAAAAATAGAAATATATTTAGACTCTAAAAAGTTTTTTGAGTATTCTAAAAATTTTTCAAAATTTTTAGGCCTTATTTTTTGTCCTAAAGCAGAGTAAAAATTTAATTTTGGATATCTTAAATCGAACCACATCAAATTGAACATGTCTCTTTTTCTTCCTCCCTCCCTTCTCCTGCACGTCGACCTCCTGTAGCATCCTCACTTTAGCTAGTCCATATAGTCTACTGTTCCGGTGACCAATGTCGGTCCGGGCAGTTAGAATATTTGAAATTATAGTTAGACTAAAGTGGAGAGTTATAAAGAAAATAAATAATGCTCATAAAAATCAAGGAAAAATTTTTAGAAACTAAATACACTAAGGTTAAACGAGCCGAAACCCCAGTGATGAGTAACCCGAATGGGAAGTAACGGTGAAAGCCGTTAATAACCCTAGACCCAGAGAAAAAATTATTGTTGAGATTTTCAACAGGTGGATATTCGTTAGAATGTTAATAAATTAAGGAAAACTTAATCGGTTTCTCTGACTGAATGAGTAAACTGAAATTATTAAAAATTAAATTTAATTACTAGGAATGTAACAATATAAGATAAGGCGCTCTGGCACCGAGTGTGACATGCCTTACTCGGCTACATTCTAAACGAGTAAGGGGTGTTACACCTCCTCTCCCATTTCTCTCGATTTCTCTCTCCTCCCTCCTTCCCTTGCCGGCTGACCACCTCCCTCTCCACCCCAGCTCGCTAGCGCCCCACCTGGGAGTCTCCTCCCCGCAGCTGCCGCCTGGATCACCAGAAAACACGTCCTTTTCCTCTCCCTCATGCGCGCGCGCCCAATGAGTTTCTCGACTAAAATCCAGTCAATTTGGCCGCTAATCAAACTGAATCTTGTCCCAAAACTCATTTACACATCGAGAGCTTTCCATGTACACTAAGAACATTAATTTTTATCTAGCAAATTATCAATTTTTTATTCGGGAAGTTTTAGCCTATTTTGACATTTAAGCTAAATTTCTCCCAAATTGGGAACCCCAAGGAGATTTCAAAAGTACCAACGTGCTCTACATGACAAGAGTTTCGCAACAATATAAATTTCAAAATTTTTCGACACCAAAATTTTGGTGAGTCCTGCAGATTTCATAATATTTTTCTAAGTTTCAAATGAGCTTATTTAATTTTGTAACAATTTTATTCTAACCCCTGATGTTGTGGGCTTCACGTAGATACTTTTGTTTTGTGGAAATTCGACCGTCGGCCAGATCTGCAATTTCGGACTGAGCAGATAAGCTGCCGGAACCACTTCGAAACTGAGTCAAAGTTATGGGCTATCCCACTATTTTCAGATGCCCTGAACGTGCTTCAAGTGTCAGAATTAGCGTAGGTAAACCCAAACCCTAAGTTTCTTTAGTTATCTAATTCCGGGTTTAGAATAAAAATCCATAAAATATTCGTGGAAGGCTAAAAAATTATAATTCCTTTTGTATTAACTTTGTAATATTGCTAAGAATAGTAGGGCAAAATTTTAGAAATTTTAGAGCTCGTTTGAATGATTTATAATAAAATATTAATTATAGGGACTAAAATATTATTTTTTAAATTTGTGAGTATTAACTGTTTTGGAGGGCCCAGGAGGAGCCATATGATGTTAATAAGATGTGGTTGTGGAAATTGTGATTTAGATGTGTTATTTAAATCTTTTTGCAAGTTAGTTAGGTCCTACGTATAGGAGAAATTCTGCCGGATTTTCGGCAAAACTTATGATTGTCCATTGATTCTTTAAAATTTTATTTTAAGTAAATATTGGTAAAATTTTTTATATAATATTTAGGTGAGCTGGGTTAGTCTTCCTCGTTTGCTCAGCCGCTGCAGTGACTATCGATTAATTAGTAAGTAGATATTGATTTTAATATTATTATATATATTCAAAGTATGCTCATGCATCACTTATACATATATGTATGTAGTAAAAATTAGGCATGCCTTATATTGTATTTGTTCTTGATGATATTATTGTGATTGTTGTTTTATGGCGATCTGGAGCTATGTGTGTGAGTTGGTGCATATGTGGATATGAGTAGGATGGGTAGACGCGGCAAAAACTTGACTCGCTATGACTCGATTCTTATTATGGTTAAGTCAGGGTAGGCACGATTTTGAGTTGATCTCGTTGACCGCCATATTTGGATATTAAGAGAAAGTCTGGCTTTGAGTTGATCTCGCTGGCAGAGGTTGGAACTAAGAGAGCTATATAGGGGATCAACTTCCATATATATGTGTGTGAATATGGATGTGACACGCGGGTGTGTGAGTGTTCTAGATTGGCTCTGATGTGATTATGACTTGATTTCTTAGAAATGTGTAAAGATGATATATTTCACTCTTAGAATACACTATACTTAAATAATTATAGAAATTATAAGTAAAATCAATATCTTACTCTATGTGTCGAACGTTCACTCCTGTTCACCATATTTTTCCAAGTTGCAAGAAAGCTTATTCTTGTATTTAACCTGCTTTCTTCCTCACAGGTCCATTAATTTCTATTTTTATAGTTTGCATTGTTAAATTTAAATTCTATATCTCCGCATGTGTAAAACCATTTTATTTAACTTGAGACTATAAGATTAATTATTTTGGGGTTGTAAACTTATTAATCTATATATGTGTAAATGTGTGGATGAATAGCTTATTGGATGAGGGAGCTGGACTCTATTTGATTTTATATTGAATTGTGAATGATTGTAAGGGTAAGCTGAGCTCTCCAAATTATTTTTATTTTGAGATTACAGGTCGGGTGAGTTAAGAATTTCCCGTTAGTCTATATTATGGTCAGACTCTGTCCGATTGATTTCTTAAAACTGGGCTCAAAATGTGGACTTCATGGATGGGTTAGAGATTAGTTGGACTTACTACGGATTTTATGGACTTTATGCTGACCCAAGTTCTAGTGTCGGTCCGACCCATAATTTGAGTCGTGAAAATTATATAAAAAATTGTAAAACCTTTTTTAATATGCTGTTACACTTAAAATCACAATAAAAAAATATGAATAAAAATGATTGATTATTAAAAATAAGTCCAAAGAATTAAAAAAAACATTAAATATAATATTTTAACAAAGAAGTGAAGGGAAATAAATAAAAAACTAAGTAATATAATAAAAAAATTATTATTTAATCTTCATATTTTGGTAAAAATAATTACTTAGTTTGTATATTTTACTATTTAATTTTACTTTATTAATGATAAATTAAAAATAAAAAGCCCAAAATGAAGGAGAAAGGCCCTCTTCATCGTCGTCTTCTTCTTCTTCTTCTTCTTCTTCACGGAGAGAACCCAAGCCCATTAGTAGCTGAGAGAGAGAGAGGTCTCACTCTCGCATAGGCATAGTCCCCCCTTCGAAAACCAAACCTGAGAGGAAAAAAAAAAAGCACGCCAAAAAAAAAAAAAAAAACACCAGAGAGCGAGAAACAAAATTAGCAAAAAATTTAAAAGGAGAAAGGACCTTTTGGAGAGAACGTAGATGGAATTACAGAAGACTTCATTTCACGTTCTCATGGCTGACATTTGCACCGAAGCCTTTAATTCTAGGGTTAATTTCCCTCGTTTAGATTGAGCTATTTGTCACTACTCCAAAACCCTGGGAGAGATAAAGTGTTACAACAGGGGGACGCTTCTTAATTGTGTTTTTGCTGTTCCCTAGCTTCCCAATTCTGTAATTCAGGTGATTATTGCTCCAATTTTTGGGTTTATTTCCCTCTTCTTAGGAAACCCTAGAACTGGTGTGCAATGTTCAATTTGTGCAAATTCTGCTTTGATTCATTAAAATTAGGGTTTCTTCGCTTGGGGCAAGGGATTGCAATTTGTTTCTCTTGTGGTTTTGTTGCGCATTTTGCTCGAGTGCTCGTGGATTTTTGCTTTAAGTCGTATTTTTCACGTTAACAGGGGAATTAAATGCAGAAAACGGGTGATTGTGTCAGAGTTTGAAGGGACCACTTGGCGCTAAGCATTTTCTGTGCTCTTATTACTTGTGAGCATGTGCATGTTCATCTTGCCAAGTATGTTTGCTGGTTGTTATGCAATCATTAGTTACAACTTTCCTGGGATTTTTTTGGGTGCATGCTTAGTTTTCAACTGATATTTATGCCCATAATTTTTTTGTTAATATTTCAAAACTTAAAATGGTAGAACAACATTTATCCTTAAAATATGGTTTTGGTGCTTAAGGCATTGCTTGTTATGCAAACTTGCTATTTTTTATGATGTTTGCAACGGATATGGCATACTAACCTAGCTGCATGATTCCTCATGAGCACTATTTGGTAAGGTCAATTACAAATTGATGTTTGGGTTTATGAAATGAATGGGAACTACACTACAGTTGGTGGTGTACCCTAGAAAAGAGAAAGTGAACAAAATACTTAAGTGTGGACAAGGTTTTAAGAGGTAAAAGGCTTATAATTTGTATGCCATTGATGACATTGTTGAACTTTGATGTCTGCATGCTTTATTTATTTAGTTTTTACATTCTCTCTCTCTCTCTCTCTCTCTCTCTCTCTCTCTCTCTCTCCCAAAGATAAATTTGTATTCTAATTTTTTTTGGTTAAGAAAATTTTTACTTCTGTCTTTGTGTGTGTGTGTGAGTGAGTGTAATTTACCTTGTTGAATAACATATTGATTTACAAAACAACTGATTCTGTAATTAGACTTGTTTAGGCATTTGGCACTTGTAGGCTTGGATGTTAAGGAGTTGCTATATAGTTCCTGATCTTATTGTTTGCAGCTTGAGGCATAGTTGCAGAAATGCTAATATGTTTACAGTTTGCTTGTCCAAGGCAAATCCTTTTAGGTTCTATGTTCTGTCCTGAAATAACCATTTTTTTAAAGCTGCTTCGTAATTTGAATACCCTATTACTTTCAGATATTAGTAGTTCATATTGTGCCAAATGGTGAACAAGGCATGCCCATGTTCTTATATGTTTGTGTAGCTTAGCGATGCTCATTTAATTATAGTAGAATACTAGAATGCTCATTTAGTCAGTGTGGCTGTTTTCTGTTTGAATCTGTTCAATTTTTCACTTGAATGGTAGATTTATCCATCATGCTATGAGGCTTACTACATTTTCAACTTGCTGACCTGAAAATGCTTTTCCATATTGGTATTGATTTTCTTTATTCTAATATTTCTTTCTGACATTTGTTTGAGAGATTTGATAGGTTTCTGAATCAGTAGGAGGGGAAAGCTTGTAGCTACTGAGGTAGGAATGCATGGATGTGGTTCAGGATCTGCTTTCCTAGTAAATGCTGAGGTCGATTCCATGGGAGGGGTTGTTGAAGGCGGAGTTGGAATTGGTATCAAGACCTCTCCGCGCCGAGCAGCAATTGAGAGAGCTCAGGCAGAGCTCAGGTCATGCTAACATGCTCTTCTTCCTCTTTTTTTTTTTTTTTTTTTTTGTGTCTCGTAATTTTATATTCTGTTCTCAGTGATTTAGCATTTCTGATCTTATTATTTTCTGGATAAGTAAGATAAATTATTCAATTTTAACAGACAGGAGTATGATGTTCGTGAGGAGAGGAGAAGAGAGCTAGAATTTCTTGAGAAAGTATGGCAACTCAATCTTTCTCTTAGTATTTCCATTCCCTTTTTGCAATTGATATTTTCTTTGAACATTTCCTTACCTGCAGGGTGGCAACCCATTAGACTTTAAATTTGGGAGTGCAGCTTCAGTTAGTGTCCAGTCTACTTCTCTCACTGATCATCACACAGAACATTTTGTGACTAGGTATATTCTTTTTCCTTTTCTGTCTCATGATGTTACTATTAAGCAATATATATAATTAGGCAACTGGTGCTGCACCTTATATTTCACTTTTCCATTGTTGTAATTACAGTGAAGCAAAAGGTAGTTTTGCGCTGACTGCATCACCTCCCGGGGACTCTGTGGAAAGTAGTGGCAGACCCGGGGCTCCCACAGTTTGCGAACCCAATAGTGCTGATAATTTTGATGGTGAAAATGAAATTCTTGAAGGTGAAAGAAAACATAAACATCCCAGTAGGAGGAGTAATGTTGCTGCATCAGAACAGTCTTCCCAGATGGAAGGGACTCAAAATGCCAAGGAATCAGAAGATTCTGCTATTGTTCGCCCATATGCTAGAAGGAACAGGTCCAGACCTAATCGTGACGGTGCTCGATCAAGCTCAACTGATGTAGTTCAGAGTTCTGGTGGTTATGGATCTTTTTTCAAGGTTCATGGGGGTTTGAGGGATGTGAAGGGGTCGATATCTGGAACGATCAATCAGAAGGACCAGATTACTCCCGTTTTTCACCCCCAGTCTGCCACTTCAAATGGTGATGTGACTTCTCAGATAGAGATTACAAATACCCAGTCAAATATGGAGCTGGATGGTGCTGTAGCTCGGGAAGCAACAACCAGCCTGTCTAAAGGTAGCATCCTTGGTGATAGGTTGGATGTCTCTGAGACAAACATCTCAAAGCATAATCAACATGATCAACCATCACAAGTTGATACTCAGAAAATACCCATCAACATGGCTTCTGGAGAGTGCAACAATGTTAGAGGAAAGGAAGAGGTAATTTCAGCTGCACCTGAATATCCACCTGTTGCAGCTGCAGCAAAAACAGAGAATGAAAATGGTTCTTCTCAGTTAAATGGTTTCGGTGACATGAAAGGAGATGGCAATGAAGGTCAAAATGGCAATGGTGGAATAGGAACTAAGGGATTGGATTCAGAATCCTCCTCCACTCAAAACATCCAATGCGTGGATGTGCATAATGAAAGTGATTTTTGTATTAATGGAAGGAACGATGATATTAATGGGATGCCTTTAAAACTAACATCAGAATCTGAAGGAATGCAAAATTCAGTGGCTGGTGAAATGGGAAATAAAAAGAATGAAATCAAGGCTATGGACAGCAGTGCAGTCATCAAGAATGATAACAATTTTTTGAATCAAAATAACCTTGGTAATGGCTGTGTTGTTGAATTTGATGAAGAAATACAGGGAAGTTCTGACTTGCAAAAGGATTTGAAATGTCCTTCTAACCTTGTGGGAGTGGAGCAGAATGACATTGCTGCATCTGAAGCTGATAAAAAATTATGTAATGTGTTGGGTGATGATGCAAATCTTAACAAAGAAATCATCTGCCCTGGTGGAGCTCAGGGATCTGTGGATATATCTATCAAAGAATTACCTGAATCTACTTTGTCAGAGAAAAATTGTTCTGCTGCTCCTGATCCTTCTGGTAGTCATTTGATAGTTGTTGACAAAGCTCATGAGGATTCTGTCTTGGAAGAGGCACAAATTATAGAGGTTGGTTCTTTATATTCTTAACAATCCTTGCTTTTAACTTGTTAAACATTGCAGGAATTCTATTTCCTTGTTCATGAAGCTTTAAATATCTGTTATAACTTGTAATGTGGTAAACAGGCTAAACGTAAGAGGATTGCTGAGTTATCTGTTGGAATTGTACCCTTGGAGAGCCACCGAAAATCTCACTGGGATTTTGTGCTTGAAGAAATGATGTGGTTGGCAAATGATTTTGCACAGGTCTGACTCTGTTGATAAATGTTACAGTTAAAAATTTCTTGTGCTCATTGTTACTCATTCTCTTCGAAACCTTTTTCTTCCATTCTGGGAGAGTTATCTTGTTCTCTTTACCTAGGATCTGTATTCAACTTCATCTCTCGTTAATTTTCTCAGTTGTTTGCTATTTGCTTGTAGGAGCGTCTATGGAAAATGACTGCTGCTGCTCAAATATGTCGCCGCGTTGCTTTTACCTCTCGGTTGAGAGTTGAAGAACAGAATCAACAATGGAAGCTTAAAAAAGTTGCTTATTCTCTGGCAAAGGCTGTCATGCAGTTCTGGCATTCAACAGAGATGGTTCTAAAGAAGGATAGCCAAAGTGTTAATTTGGCAAACTGCAAGCAGGATTCAAGGAGGTTTGATGGGAATGAATTTTCCAAGGACAAGTTCACAGAACTTGATAAGGTGGTACTTTGTTACCTCATTGAGCGATTGATAATCATTTTTTTCATATGTACCCACCTACTAGCTGTCCTTTTTAATTTTTTTTCTTCCTTCCTGTTTCAGTGCTATAGTATCATTATTTATGATAACAATAATAATGATCTTTTAATTTTCAAATTTGTTTTTTCTCGAACCTTTTAATTGAAGTATGAAGATAGTTTTCTAATGTGCAGAGGAGGCATTTATTAATATGTTGAACTTATCTAAATTTGGTTTATGTTTGATTTGGGATTTCTCTTGGTTGAACAACATCTTGTGAATGTGCTTTAAGATCCATAGTTGAGTTTGTAAGTGCATTATGATCCAGAAGTGGGTTGGGTTTTAAGCTTCTGTGTAACAAATTATTGACTTTGCTTTTGATCTTTTGGTTATGAATAGGAGGCATGCAAAGAGTTAGAGATACAAAATCCTGGAAAGAATTTTGCATGTCCGATTCAGGGATATGCTATAAGATTTTTGAAATGTAACAGCTCTGTGGTTCCTTCTCTTCAAGCAGAAGCACCAGCAACACCTGATAGAATAGCCGATTCAGGCAATATTGGAACTTCATGGGAAGATCACCTGACAGAAGTATGGGCTTGCCTTATATATTCTCCTTATAACATTAATTTTAATTGTTAAAGTTAGTGTCTGCTATCCCATTATCTTCTTTTAGATGCATGTGGTTCAGTTGCTGTTTGCTATACCTTGTAGTTGTTGATCTCTGATGATACTGTATGATTTGCTTTAGCATACATATAAACTTGGTTTCTCATAACTCGTTCATCATGCATTGAACTTATTTATTTGGCAGGAAAGCCTATTCTATGCAGTCCCGTCCGGTGCAATGGCAACCTACAGAATCTCTATCGAATCTCATTTGGTACAGTGTGAGGTAAATAAATAACTTCAATGTTATTTTTATTATGCTTTCATTTGCTTTTCCCTTGTTATAAAGACAATTTATGCGAATTAGAAGAAAAGTATATTGAAGATATTTTTATTGCTCAGCTAAATGCCTTTACATTTGCGTTGGTGAACCCACATTTTTCTGCCATTCCGGGAGATATGTTGTTGGTTTATGAGAAAATGGAACTGGCATTAATTATGGACCAAACTGTTTATAAATTCTCCAATCTTCAGTTCTTTCCTTTTCGTTTCCTTATTTTATTGTTCATTCTTGTTCATTGAAGTGATTTTGTTCTCCTTTCAGAAGACTGGCAGTAGCATGCAAGAGGAAGTTGATACATCGATGTATGATGCTGCTACAGGTAATGTTAAAGCTATTTTATTTTTAAATATGAATTGCTTCTTAAATACTCGTGTTTTTTACAAGTTCATTATCAACTTCAGAGTTTGGATATCATGAGAGTGCATATGATGAGGAGGAAGGAGAAACAAGTACATATTATTTGCAAGGAGTTTTTGAAGGTAGCAAGGCAACAAAACATGACCAAAAGAAAAGGAAAAACTCTATGAAGTCTTCTGAAAGATCATATGAATTGGGACCTGATTTGCCATATGGATACTGCACAACTGGGTCTCAACAAAATACTTTGATGGGAAAAAGGCCTGCCAATAATCTTCATGTTGGTCCAATTCCAACAAAACGTGTCCGCTCTGCTGCTTCTAGGCAGAGGTTTACAAGTCCCTTTAGCGCTGGAGTTGGTGGGGGTCTGCAGACTCTAGCAAAGACAGATGCTTCAAGTGGAGATACTAGTTCTTTTCAGGATGACCAGAGTACCTTGCATGGCGGATCCCAAATCCAGAAGAGTGTGGAGGTTGAGTCAATTGGGGACTTTGAAAAGCAGTTACCATATGACTGTGCTGAGACATCAATGAAACCAAAGAAGAAGAAGAAGATTAAGCATTATGTGGTATGTGTGGAGATTCTTATATTTCAAGAGATACTGTGAACTTATTCCTAGTGAAGTAATGAATTTTTCTGTACGTTTTATTTCTGAACTGCTGGTTGAGTTGCATGTTTTGGGTTGCAGGGTCCCACTTATGAGCAGGTTTGGCATCTGGATTCCACTGTTCATAATGAACAGGTGATTAAGTTCCTCTCTCTCTCTCTCTCTCTCTCTCTCTCTCATATTTAAGCTATTTGAACTTTTATTTGTTTGTTCTCTTTTAAATGATTGATGTCTTGTGAACTTCTAGAGAAAATCAGAAAAATAAGATGAGCTTCAAGTAATATTTAAAAATTCTTTTCACAGTTTATTTATTAAAAACAAATGTGTTCTCAGTATGTTAGATGACTTTCTTGGGTTGTTCTCTCTCTCTCTCTCTCTCTCTCTCTCTCTCTCTCTCTATATATATATATATATATATAGAACTGCTCTCAAACAAAGTTGAATGGCGAAAAAGAATTCATATAGTTGACTCTAATTCGTTTGGGATTAAGGCTTAGTTGTTGTTGTGTTTGTAGTGAAAAAGTTCAAAAGCCTTTGGTTTTCATCTATTAATCATATATTTATGAAGATTGATTTGATATGTTTTGGTAGAATGATTCCTTGAAAATTTTGACCTTGATCTTTTGCTTATTTAGAAGGTGTATTTTTAATATTTATATTGTTTCTTGTGAGGTATCTTATGCAGTTAGGTATAATGGATGGCCAAATATTTTTGATATGTTAAGTTTAAAAGTTGTAAGAATTTCTATATGTAGGAAGAGAGTGAAAGAATGTGTATTTTGGTTGATACATATTAAAGTGTTCATTGTTGCTTGCGAGGATAGCAAATGACTCACAATATAACTTTTCTTGTTGGGACCCATGCTATTAGCTTTTTAATGAAATTTAGTTTAAAGAAAAAAGAGATAATTCATTATTGGTAGGAGGCATCGTAGAGAACCTTGGGGTAGAACCTTTCTTGTTGGAACCCTTGCTATAAGCTTTTTAATGAAATTAGTCTAAAGAAAGAAGCGATAATCATTAATGATGGGAAGCATTGCAGAGAACCTTGTGGTGATTTGAGAAAATGATTATTATTCATTCAAGGATTGGCTACTATTAGATTGTGATTTGTGAGAATTTTTGGGTTAGAAATACATTTAATAGGTCAAGTCTTCTTTTTATTTAATTTCGGGGAGTGTAAAATTTACCAATAGACCCCTTGCTTGAGAGAAGTCACATAATTAATATGCAGTTGCTAGTTAAATCATGCACTCAGTCCACAGTTGATGGTATAGATTAGTAGTTTGAGGCTGGTGAGCTGTAAAGAAGTAAGCTTTTTTTTTTTTTGTTATTGTGAAGGGCAGGGGAGTTTTTATTTTGAAAGGAGCAAAAGGGGTGAGTAACCTAGTTTACTGCTACATTTCCTCCCTTAGTAGTTGAGGTGAACATTGTTGTAACAAAGTCATCTATTCATTTTTTTCCATGCATCTTTACTGTATTTATTCATCTGGTAGATGCAGCTTTTTATATATATATATATATATATATATATATATATGTATGTATGTTCCCTTGTGTATTTTCCAAGTTCCTGTGTTTCCAAAATTGTCTAAAAGTAGTTTATTTTTTGATGGTGGTTTTCTACTTGCAGAGGGATAATTCCAAGAAGAGATTGGATAGTCATCATTTTGACTCTAATGGTGCTAGTGGTAAGGTCCTTTCTCATTTCATATTAGTTGAGATGTTATTTAACAGATATGCGCGGCGTTTTAAGTTCTTACATTTTCAAATGTTTTCTTTTTAAGGTTTATTATATGGGCAACATACTGCGAAGAAGCCAAAGATACTTAAGCAATCACTAGATGGTGCTTTTGACAATATGGCTCCAATGAGTGGTTCGATTCCTTCTCCCGCTGCTTCCCAAATGAGTAATATGCCCAAAATCATAAAATTTATTACTGGCCGTGACAGGGGTAGAAAACCCAAATCACTGAAGGTAAACTTTGATGTGGTTATGGCTATGTGTTCTCAACTTTTCAATTTTTCTAGGTGCCTTATTCTGGTTTGAACATCTCACCTCTGCAGGCGCCTGCCGGGCAGCCAGGTTCTCGAAGTCCATGGTCACTTTTTGAAGACCAGGTTGGTTTACTTTGGGTATCTTTGTAGTATCTGTTATTCTGTGGTCATCAAAATTGTGGTTACCTAATGATATGTTTGTTGACTCAGGCACTTGTTGTCCTTGCACATGATATGGGTCCTAATTGGGAGCTTGTAAGTGATGCCATTAACAGCGCCCTTCAATTTAAGGTAAATTGTGTGCCTTCAAATTTCTTTCGCACTTGCATTCTTGGGATAAATTTCAGTTTCAGGTCATTATAGATGACAGTATATATCATTTTCTTGTTGCTGCAAAATTAGTTAATTCTCATTCTCTTACGCAAACAGTCTTTTTTCTTCTAGATATTCAAGCAAATTTTCTCTGTTTTTATAATATATATATATATATATATATATATGTATTTTTTTTTCCATTGGTTCTTCAACATGTCCAGTGTATATTCCGCAAGCCAAAAGAGTGCAAAGAACGTCACAAAATTTTAATGGATAAGGGTGCTGGTGATGGGGCTGATAGTGCTGATGATTCAGGGTCTTCTCAATCTTATCCATCAACTTTGCCTGGCATCCCGAAGGCAAGATCTTGACAGACAGTTTCTCCTCTCATTAGTAAACAACATTTATTTATTTGTTTATGTAAGACATGTTTCCTGCTTTGCTGATTTATATTGGTGGATTACATGCAGGGCAGTGCCAGACAGTTATTTCAACGTTTGCAAGGGCCAATGGAGGAGGATACTCTCAAGTCTCATTTTGAAAAGATTATTATGATTGGGAAGAAGTACCTTTACAGGAGGAGTCAGGTTTGTCTATGATCCAAAGTGTGTATGTGTGAGAAGATCAATATCATGTTGCTTGTTCATTGATACCTACACTAATACTTCTGTTCCAACATAAAATCCAATTGCGCTTTATTTTTTATTTTTTATTTTTTTTCATAGCCATATAGTAGCTTGTTATTATTTGTCACCTCAATTTTTAAATGATGACAACTCTTGACACATTTTCTTCATATTTATCCCATGGTTTTTAGATTGCAAGGGCTTAATGTAAAGTGATCTGATCTAATATACAAATATTTTATCATTTGTCACGTGGTAACAGTATAATGTTAAAAAACTTAGATAAAGCATATGAAAACAGTAAAATATGTTCGAGTGTTGTTTATGTGCCCTAAACAGATGCTTGAACGTTTGAAATTGTTCAATGCTTGCTTTGTTTCTGCTTACCTTCATTTTACAAAATTTTTTCTTGACTATGATTTTGGGTTTGTCTTTATCGTGAAGAATGATAACCAGGATCCTAAACAAATAGTACCAGTTCACAGTTCTCATGTTAATGCCCTTGAACAAGTACCCACAAACAAAAATGGAGGTGTTTTGACGTAAGTGTTCTTGCTCTGTCACATATTTATTGCCTGGGCTCCTATGTATTATACTTACCGGTGTTTATTTATCTTGACAAGTTTCCTATTCCTGTTTATATTTCTTGTCATGTGTATGAGTGCTCATCTCATGCAAGCAATTGCATTATTATTTTGTTGTATGGATGTAGGCCCCTTGATATCTGTGATGCATCAAGCCCAGATATTCTTCCCATTCATGCTAGTGGTTTATCCACGCCAAATCAAGGTGCTGTAGGATCAATGCTTCCTATTTCTGGGACAAACTCTTCTCTGCAAGTACCTCCTGGTGTGGTTCTTGGCAATAACTCGTCACAACCTGGGCCACTTAATGCTCCCATCAGGTGGTATTGCTTGACGTTGCTATTATGTGTGTATCAGTGTTTTAAGTAGTACTCTTGTCATGAAATTCTAATTCTCTATACTTGGATGTGGTGTCATTATACTCTTTTCAGGGATGGTAGGTACAGTGTTCCAAGAACATCTTTACCAGTTGATGAGCAGCAGAAAATGCAACATTATAATCAAATGCTATCTAACAGAAGTTTGCAGCAGTCTAACTTACCTGTTTCTGGGGCTCTTTCTGGAGCTGATCGTCGTATTCTTCAGGGTGGAAATCCTGTGGGCATGATGTCTGGGATGAACAGAAGCATGCCACTGTCTAGGCCAGGCTTTCAGGGAGTGGCCTCATCATCGATGATGAATTCCACTAGTATGCTTTCCTCAGGTGTGGCTGGGATGCCAAGCCCTGTAAGTATGCAATCTGGAAGTAGTTCTGGTCAAGGGAATTCAATGATGAGATCTCGTGAGGCTTTGCACCTGATGCGGGTAAGTTCTTTCATATATACATGTTTGCTTGTCTGTGAAGTTTGTTGAGTGTGCCTGTTTTGTGTTATCCTATGTCCTGACCTACAATGATGGCTGCCACAATTTTATGATCTTTTTTCATTTTAATTATGATTTGATTTCCCTTGTTATAATTTCTAGGTCTTAGAATATTAATGTGGGTATACAAGGTAGCTTAGTGGTATTGCCCTCTCTTTTCTATCGAAATTCATCAATGAATATTCCTGATGGTTTTTGTGCTCTCATGCTATAATTTCCGTACTTATTCTGTTTCGTAATAGTGCATCAGTGCTTTAATATTATGTGACAAAAGCATTTACTTTTGTCAGACTGGCCATAACTCAGAGCATCAAAGACAAATTATGTCTCCTGAACTTCAGATGCAAGGAAACAGCCAAGGGATTCCTGCTTTTAGTGGGTTGACTTCTACTTTTGCTAATCAGACGACCCAATCGGCTGTGCAGGCGTATCCTGGCCATCCCCAGCAGCAGCATCAAATGCCTCCACAACAATCTCATGTGATTAGCAATCCTCATCTTCAGGGTGCCAATCATGCTACAGGACAGCAGCAAGCATATGCAATCCGTTTTGCTAAAGAAAGGCAAATGCAGCAGCGGCTTCTGCAGCAACAGCAGTTTGCTTCATCTGGTGCCTTGATGACACATGTCCAACCTCAGCCCCAACTCCCCATGTCTTCATCTATGCAAAACGGTTCCCAGGTTCAGCCACAAACTTCATCACAACCAGTATCACTTCCCTCATTAACACCTTCTTCTCCTATGACTCCCATATCAGTACAGCAGCAGCAGAAACATGCCTTGCCACATCACGGGATCAGTCGGAACTCTCAAACTGTTGCCAGTGGGTTGACCAATCAGATGGGGAAACAAAGACCACGGCAGCCACAGCAACAACAGCAGTTTCAACAGTCTGGCCGGATCCATCCTCAGCAGCGACAACACTCACAATCTCCCCAGCAGGCTAAACTTTTGAAGGGAATGGGAAGAGGGAATGTGGTGGTGCATCAGAACCTTCCCACTGATCATTCTCATTTGAATGGCCTATCCGTGCCTTCAGGAAATCAAAGTGCAGAGAAAGGAGAAAACATCATGCACTTGATGCAAGGTCAAGGCTTATATTCAGGTACTGGCTTGAGTTCAATACAACCATCTAAACCATCGGTTGCTTCTCAATCCTCGAACCAGTCTCAGCCGCAGCAAAAGCTATTTTCTGGCTCAGCGCCACCTTCATCGAAGCAACTGCAGCAGATGCCTTCTGATTCTGATAATAACTCTCAAGGTCATGTTCCATCAGTAACTGGTCATGCACTTTCTGCTGCACATCAAGCTCTTCCAGCAGGCATTATTGCTTCCAACCATCAGCATATGCAGCCACAGTCACAAACACACCAGAAGCAGACTGGTCAAGCTAAACCAACAGTTCAAAGAATGCTTCAACAGAGCCGTCTGTTGAATTCTGATCTGCCAACCAAGTCGCAAACTGATCAGAGTCCTAAAGAACAGCAGGCGGCAAGCAATGTTTCACAGATGGGCAAAAGTACAACCACATCAATTTCTCAGGCCTGTAATGATCCAGCTAATGTGGTTGTTTCTTCTTCTGTTGTTTCTCAGTGGAAACCATCTGAGCCCTCATGTGATTCTGTTGTGACAAATCCAGCCTCTCAAGTGGGTTCTATTGGGAGCCCACCTCTTACAAATTCAGCTGGAAGTGAGGCAGTGGCATCTGTCAACCAGGGTTTAGGCCAGAGGCAGTTATCAGCAGGCTTGCCCCAACATGGGAGTGCTGGAGCACAGTGGCAGCAGCAGCCACAGTTATCACAATCAAGACTGCAGCAACCATCACAACCACCCTCTTCTCAACAACTGTTTCAGGTACAAGAGCTGCAGCGGCAGCAGGAACAGCAGTCACCTCGGCAACAGTACTCTCAGCAGCAAACACAGCATCTTCAATCAGCACAAGGAAATATTTATATCAGGTCTCCCAATTCTCAGCTGGAATGAAGCAATCTAACAGATTGAGCTGTTCCTGAACCAGCTGGTGCTGCTAAGACTTGGGTTTGCATGCCCTTATAGCAGCAATGTACAGGTATTCGTCTCCCCTCGACCCCCAAAAAGAATTAAGCTCAAGTTAACCAATCAGATGAGTTGGGTTTTATTATTAAGCAAAATTCTATTATTAGCTCTGATGGTTCTTTAAACTACTTGGCATCTTATAAAATTGTTCATATGTTGCTGACACTGTAAGCTCTTGTTTTTTTGTGAGAGTGAATGTCTTTTGTTTATCAGTCTCTTTTGGTGCTCCCTAACTGAAGTCAATTATTCTAGAACTTTCATATTCTTTTGGTTTTGTTCTTTCAAATGAGATCAAATTTTTAGTTTCTTCTAGGCAATTTGGAATTGGTTTTAACAAGCATTCAGGAGATTGCTGGTCTTCTGACTAACTTTTTTTTTTTTTGGTAGCTTTCTTGAAGTACATTTATATTGACTTCTTTATAGGCTTTTTTGTTTTTGTTTTTTTTGTTTTTTTGTTTTTTTTTTTTTTTTTCTGGGAATCTCAAATGGTTTTACTTGGTAAAATGGAGTAGTCTAATGATGCTGTGGTTTTCACGCAGATGAGGCTGACTACTAACAAGGGCATTGCAAAAGGGAAAGAGGTGGTGATTGTTATTTGCAGATTTTGTTAAAATTTACTGAAGAGATGTCTACGGGCCAAATTTTTTTTCCCTTTTATCTTTTTTTTTTTTTTTATCAAAATTTGGGGAAATCATGTAAATTACCACTTGTCTAGAGCTTTTGGAAGATGGAGACGGATATAGGTATGTGTACAGGGTCTCATCTCTCCAGTTCTTTTTTACTTTTCCCCGCCAATGGCCTGGTTTCCGTGCTCATGTGCAGAGGGGCCTGTTTCTTTTTTGCGCCCCATTAGGTTAGTGCATGTGTTTGTTACAGTTGCAGATGACGTTGGTAGTGATCATTGTTATGGGCAAAAGCCTCCTGAAATTTTGTGAATACAAGATCTCTGATGCACACACTAGTCCTTGTTAGTGCGATTATTTCTCACTGCCTTCGGATTTTGATTTCTACTGTCAATCTCACCTAAAATATGCAGAAATTGCAACAAGCCTTGATGGCTGAGTATATAATATATTAACAACTGAACATGCAGTTGATTTGGTTATTAGAAGTTTTTAGCATATTTTACCCAATTTGTAATTCAGCACTGCATATTGCATGATGTAATGGATAATGAAGTATGGGTAATTCCATGGATGGAAATGCCCAGCTTATAGATGATACTTGGTCATTGTGGGGCAATTTTTGTACACAAGTATGCAGTTGAAAACTGGAAAATGATCATGTGATTTAAAATTTCTATAAGTATATCTTGGTGAAACAGGGTTGATAAGCTGATGTTGATTTGTTGTCTCGAGGGTGGATTTAAATGGGCTGGGTTAAGCTGGGCTTGGGCCTAGAGCTATTCTCAAGTTCAGCTCAAATTAATTTTGTTGAGCTCAATAAATTGAGCTGAGTTGAGGTAAGTTTAATATATTTATAATTTTATTTATTTATCTATTAAATATGATTTATAAATTTATTTGCCTCTGTTAAAATATTTTAATTTGAAACATTTTAAAATAAATATAATTTATATTAGAAAAATGTTCTTAATAATATAATTTAGTATTACAAGAATTTAATCAGGATATGATATAAATACAAATGGTATTGACTTATTCAATCCATATTAAATTTGAGCTAAAAATTATTAGTCAAACTTAGCAATAGTCTAAGCTCATAAAAAGCCCTACCTTGCACCTTAGATAGAAACTCTTGATAATCTGGTTTCTTTCTGTCTCCATGGATTGAAAATGAGCTAAAACACTTCTTATGTGACGAGATATCTTTAAAAAATAACAAAATATCATTTATGTACATGAGATTTATATAGATGAGAGTATTGTGAAGAATTTACTCAAATATTCTCACTATGGCTTTTTGGAAGAGAGATAGGGCTGCTTCTGTCTCCATGGATTGGAATTGAGCTAAAAGCCTTTATGCGACGAGATGTCTTTAGAAGATAACAAAATATCATTTATGTGGATGAGAGTACCATAAAGAATTGACTATGGCTTTGAAAGAGAGATGGGGATACTTTAAGCCCTGAGCAACTCATGTCCACTTCATGTTTTATGTAGAGATCATCTAAACTTCATGGTTCTGACTTATGGCTTAAACATTTCTCATTTCATTAATCACTTTTTACTTGCCTTAATTTTCATTGTATGAAAAAAAAAAATTCCTATAATTAGTTTCATGACTCAGCTAGGAGCAGATCTTTTATAGGCACTATGTTAATGTATGTAAGTAGAGGATTACCATTAAATTTCACTGAAATCATTTTTGTGCACATGTGCATTCTGGCACAGAAGAACAAGACAGCACCAGTTGCATTTGATTGATGTATTCAAATCAATTTCATCCAAGTGGCAACCAACACATCATGCTCAAAAAATTTAAGAGCTTCTAATCTTTTTCAATCAGCTTCCTGTATCAGTAAATTTCAACCAAAAGCCTCTGAAGCAGAAATTAAAGCTGCTTGCCATATCTGCACAAAATCTTAACTCCTTGCCTTTAGAATGCACAACTTGTATCCCTAGACCTAATCGGAAAATATAAACAATAAAAATTATTGCCCTTCACCTGTGCTAAGGTGGTATCATTGTATCATCGTGGAGCAGACAAACAATGTAAGTTTGAATAGTCTAGCCTGAAAATGTTGACAACTATTTCTAGCACTCACTGATTGGACTTGCACTGCATCTACTTAGACAAACAAAATGTTATAACAAGCAAATGGTAGGGAATCGACCAAACATTGTATTGGAATGGGTTTCAGGCTAGAAAACCTAAGTACCTAAATTGCTAAGAAAAACTGGTAAATGTTAACGTTACCTTAATCCTGGGGTACCGTCAAAGTAGATGAATATAACGCTTACATTTTTTAAACTCCAAAAGTAGCATGGGCAGGGCATGATCTAAAAGAGAAGAGTTGCAACAATGTTTTTTGGCAGAGTTTTCAAGATTAGGAGTAAAATCTATTTAATCACAAGGAAAATTAGCTGAAGAACATGAGGCAGAAGACATTGATATTTTGATATAGGTAACAATGGAAACTGCCCGTCTCAAAGGAAATGCATTAGAGCTATTTTATCAGAGCTTCACTGCAAACGATTTCTTTAAACATGTAAAGATGGTATGCAGGTGTCTGCCAAAGAGCAGATAATTTTTTGACAAAATTACTGGAAGATCATCTAGTTCTATCTATGCAACTAGAAGAAGAGAATAAAGAACAAGAAGACAAATTCTAACACATAAACACACACTCATACACAAACTACTTTGAAAATCTATAGCCTATATTGCAGTGATTGTCAGCAAAGTAAAATGCCAGTTGAGGCATTAAAGTTAGTTCTAAGCATTGGTCATGCTGTTGCTGCCTGTAGTTAGATTTCAGTGTAATTTTTTCAAATCAATAGCAAACAAAACATATTTAACCGATAATAAGTGAACCAGAGAACTACTCCATTGCATATTCTGATCGAATCAAATCATTCAAAAAAGTTGTTGGTAATAACCCTTCTGAGTTTCAACTATACAGAATATTGATTTATAGAGCTAATGCAAAGTTATCATAGTTAAAGAACTCTATCCTAATATAACAAGAGCAAAAGCAAAAAATTGGTAGCTCAAAAATTGTAAGGAAAAGAACTGAACCTTCAAAATTCTTGATCCATCTCCAAGTCGTGTTGTGAACCAAAAGCTGCTGAAATCATAGAAACAATCTTCCTCTGTGAATCTAAAATCATCTCCATCCGCTTATTCTCCATCTCCATTCTCCACTTCTCAGTCTCCTTCGTCATCTTCATCTTTTTACTCTCCATCCCTACTATTCTCTCAGCAAACACCCTTATTTCCTCTGCCAATCCCAATTCCACCCCTTCCCTTCTCTCTCCTTCTTCTTCATCATCATTCTCCTCTACCATTTCCTCTCTCTTCCTCTGATTCATGGCCTCTCGCAAATACCCAGAATCACTCCCTGCAAACCGATTGACAATGGTGGGCTTTCGCAGTATACAATTAATACTTCGCGACTTACTTCTATGCCCATAATCATCCTCTTCTTCGTCCTGGCCTTGTTCCACCTCCGCTTCATCCTCATTGTCTTCATCTTCATTAACAGTATCATTAGGACGTACAAGAGCCAAGGTGCGTGCAGAGATAGGCACTGGACCCCGTTCCAACGATTCCATGAGGTCAAAGTACTGCCAGGAACACACGCCGGTGAGGGAAATACGCCGTCTCTCCTCGCGGAAGCGTTTCCGTAGCTTCTCCATCTTGTGGCGGCACTGAATGACGGTTTTGGCTGGGTGGTTGTGGTCACAGCCACAGCGAGCGGCGACGGTTACAGCCACCTCTTCCCACTGGCTGGCCTTAAGCTGCCCTTGTTTTAAAGAGTACCACTTTTCCTGATAAGATTGGATTAGGTGGACTGTTTCTTGGTGGGTCCAGGGGACTGGATGCGATTTCTTGGTGGAGAGGGATCTGGAGTTTGGGGGTGGTGACTGTGATGGTGGCTCTGATGAAGGTGAAGGAGAGGGAGATGGAGATGCTGTGGACATAGTGGAAATGAGGATAGGTTTTTGTGAGTGAAGGAATGTGGTTTTTGTTGCTTGGGTTGAGTGGTGATAACGGCGGCGGCGGTGGCCAACGTGGCGGTGGTTGTTACTCGGTGGAAGGTGTGCCAGCTACGCTTGCTCCCGTGGGGTGAGGGGAAGGCTGTAGGTTTAAGTGGACACAAAGCCGGCAACAATTCTAAGCCACCCGAGTTGGAATATTTTATATTTGGGCCTTTGCATTATGATACGAAGGCCTTTTACAATCTCCAACTGCTTAACATGGAGCAGCAAAAACCGAGTTATTTTAGCACTTCAAAAATAATTCTATTTAAATTTAAATTTATTAATATTTTTAAAATTTAAATATGTTTTAAATTTAATTAAAATATATTTTTAATTATTTCAATCCATCTTAAATTTGATTATCATTTCGAAAAAATACCTAAAATCAATTAATTTTATATATTTTAATTAATAATCTGTATAAAAATTATTAAAAAATAATTCATATTTAAAAATATAATAATTTTATAAAATATTTAAATTTTATTTTATTTAAAATATAAAATATAAAAATTTATAAATATTATTATAAAAATATATATTTTATATTTAATTAAATATTTATATAAATATGTTCGAGTAATTGATACCTAATATTTAAAACCTGAAACCCGACATAGGTATTATTTTTCGTGCCTATTCTAAACTCGATTATATACTATCTAAATTCGTCCTACTATAATTCATTTGAGTTGGGTGGCTACAAAAATCTAACCCTTTGTTATCTCTAATTTTCACTCATTCATGATACTCTAATTTAGGGTATAAAACAATAAGAGTATTTTAGCTTTAATTTATACCAAAAACTTCAAATATTTAATTTAAGTAATATAAAACCATTCTATGACCTTTACTAGTTAGTTTATAGATTATTTATGATAACATAACATTTATCAATAAGAAAAATTATAGTTTCATAAATTGATAATTTCAATTAAATAGGTTCTTGGTTACTGAAATATCGATTTGTGCAATTTGAATCGTTAGGGTTGTGGATAGAGAGAGAACAAAATTAAAATTTTCTTGATAAGTGTCAAATTAACAGAAAGAATATAATATTTAATTTAACAAATGTTACATTAGCAAAAATAACATAGAAACTGGCCGTTGAATATCATAGGATATTTTGTGTTACTTAAATGAAAAATTAGTGATTTTGCATTACAAATTGAAGTTTATGTACCATACTTTACATGTTCATAATTTGAAGTACTATCTATATAATTTACCTGAAGTTAGAGTGCTATAATAATGCAATACCTAAATTTTATTTTATAACGTAAAAACTTTTAATTTTAATTTAATGCATATAAAAATAGCTCTAACTTATAATTAGTAAAAAAGGGACAAATTTCATTTATGACCGTCTCTATGTAATTTTTAGGGGGATGCGATTCTGATTTCGATTTAGGGTCTATTTAGAAATTGGAATTAAATCAAAATTTTAGTTTGGTTTTTTAATATTTCAATTTTGGTTCAATTCTCGATTCTTTAATTCTGGTTCGAATTGATATAGTTTCAATTTAATTCATAGTTTTTGAAATAATTTTATACAATTATTTTTATAAAAAATTATATTTGAAATAGCATTTAAATTTTAACATTAGTTATTAGCATATAATATATTCTCTAATATATGTTTTAACATTTCTTAATTATATAACTTTTAACTATAAAATATTTATATAATTTAAAATTAAATATATTATATAATATAAGATTTCTTAAAATGTGTAATAATGTGAAGCCACAAATTGAATTTATAATATAAAATCTATCAACTTTAATTTTTTATAAAAAAAATGCTTCGTTCTTACCTTTAAAAGTTAGTTGACTTGGCAATTCAACATGGTAGGATCACATTATCTCTCCACTCTCGCTCTCCCACATGTATTCCATTGAGATTAGTAAGCAAGTGTCAAATCAATTAGAAAAATGCGCACACCCGAAATCCCTAGTTACCTTGGTCTTCAAATTGCATGTAGGAATCAACTTATGAAATAGGAGTGGGACTTGGAGTTGTAGTTAGAGAAGGGAAGGTGCTTTTACAAGTTCAGGAGCTTTCGTACGAATTGAAAACACTAAACCTTACTTTTTAATTTGCAATCCAAAGTAATTTTTATATGGAATTGATGGAAAAGGAAGGCATCCATGAGGTGTAGTGATGTTGGGGAGGTGTGTAGGGTTAGGAGTTTGAGCTGTAAGGTGAAAGGAGCAATGGAGGATGGAGTCGTTGTGGAAGTGTGGAAGGTGGCAGGCTGGAAGCACTAAGTTGTTAGAGTTGAACGGCTTGGCAAGAGGGGTTGAATGAAGTTGAGGACAACAAGAGGTGGTGGAGTCGATAGAAGCAGAGGAAGGCAATGTGTGTTAGTTGAGGGAAAGGGGATGGGTTTGATGTTGAAAAGGGCAAATGACATCAATGTGGATGGTGGCACAGAGGACTTTAATTGGGATTGTGGCTTATCCAAAAGCTAAACCTTCCGAATTCACTGTAGGTATTGGCTGGGTTAGGTTGAAGGAGAGAGAGGGAATATAAAGTAAGCAAGAGAAAGTGATGAGAACACATAGAACGAGTTTAGAAGGAGAGAGAATAGATATATGAGAGATTTTTTCCCCCTCCTATAAGTGCCGTATCATCATAATAAAAATGTGATTCTATTCTATTATGTCAACTTGTAACCTAGAAATAAGTTTTTAAAAGTAAGAAGTATTTTATTATGAAAAAAAAAAAAAGAAAAAGTTGGATAAGTTTTATATTATAAATTAAAGTTAAAGTACTAATCTGTATATGTTTTAAAATTAAGATAATATGAGTAAAATTAATTAATTTATTAATCAAAAAATTAATTATTACGAGTTAGAAATACTTTTATTTTATGTGGATTAAATTAAAGTTGAAAGATTTTTTATTATAAATTGAAGTTTTATTATGTTGTTATCGCGTCTTAAACTTTGATATCAATACTAAAAATAACCTGTAATAAACCACTTAGACACTACTCAAATTTCATTATTTATAAAATAAAAAATATATAAATTTGAGTCAAGTTTAATCTGAATAACTTATACAATATAACTTATAATTCACTTGAGATTAGGTGAGACTTATATAGGAATGTTGTAAGCAAACAAATATCGAAGGCTCTGTAGCAAGAAAACGATTGATGGATGACAAAGACAAAGAAGCCAAGCCACGCCGCGCGTAGAAACTAGAATGAGTGGGATTTAAGGCTTTAAGCCTTTTGTTGCATAACGGTGATATGTTCGTTTAGGTTGAAGATATCACATCTCAATAAGCAGTGTAGATTCTACCAAATTTTCATGGGCACAATTGTACAACTCATCCTACCTACCTCAAGACTTTAAGCTATGATTGCGCACGACTATTAGATATTTTGAACGAATCGAAAAATTATATTTAATCAATAAAAAGTTATTTTATATTATATTTATTTTAATATTTTGATTTAATTTTAATTTTTGATTAAGAATCACATTGAAATCGATCAAAAATTAATTTTATACAAATGTTTTTCTTTTACTTTTTTAGATATATCATGTACTCAATTAAAATTGTAATATATATATACACATACACTAATCTTATCTTTCATTCTACATTCTCTTAATAATTTTAGTCATAAACACATTAAATTACTTTATTATATATATGTTTAATTTATAATTATATTTATATCTTATAAAAATAGATTACAGGGACTAGTTAATGTGTTTTTCAAAATATAGAAACCAACTACTTAGCTTTACTAAAATAAAAGGATTATATAGTAGTTTAACTAGCATTGACTAATGGAAAAATTGATAGAGGGATAGTTTAACAAAAGTAAAATATAGAGATTAAATGATATATTTTTCAAAATCGTATATAAGGACTAAGTAATTAGTTTTATTAAAATAAAGTGATTAAACAATAGTTTAACTAGTATTGATTAATAGAAAAATTAACAAAGAGATAATTTAATGAATGCAAAATGCAGAGATTAAATCGTATATTTTTTAAAATATAGGAACTAACTAATTAGTTTATTAAAGTAAAGAGACTAAATAGTAGTTTAACTAGCATTAACTAATAGAAAAATTGACGGATGAAATTTAATAAAAGCAAAATACATGAATTAAATAATATATTTTTCAATAGTTAATTTGGTTAAAATCTAAGAATTAAATAGTAATTTTTTTCCTATAAGAAATAGATTTTTATATTAATATATATACATTTTTATATATTATATTTTAAATAAATAAAATTTAAATATTTTATGAAATTATTAAATTTTTAAAATATAAATTATTAATAAAAAAATTTTATGTGAATTATTAATTAAAATATATAAAATTAAACGAATTCAAATATTTATATGAGTTCGAATAGTTAAAAATAAATTTTATTGAATTTAAGACAAGTTTAAATATTAATAGTATTAATGAAATTTAAATAGAGTAATTTTTACCTGTAGCCTCCCTACTTAGAACAATCAATTCTCCATAACGTTTTCAAGAAGCAAGACCAGATGGAGAATAAAAGGTAGGCTTATGGCTATATCCCAACGGTCTCCACAGTTGAAATACGTTTAAAAAAATAAAAATTGCGACCCAATTCACTGCAACAAGAGCCTAAATAATTAGCATGACAAATAGACTTACAGATATCAATGGCTCTTGCATAAATTTATGATGAAACAATGGACTGTGCTTTAAAATTGCCTTGGTTCAAAAAATTTTGTAGTGAAGCCCTTTTCTGAAATGAGAATTTGGTTTTGAATATTATTGCTATGTACAGAATAATGAACAATATGGTACGTGTCATCTCACTTCCATGCTTATCTGAAATATCTTGAAATCCATGGCCAGGTGAAGCGGGAGGCATTCTGGCTAATAACCTGCAGGGAAAAAGAAAAATAAATGATATCATGCTTCTCAGATTGCAAATGGTAAGAATAAATGATCCAGCGTCAAATGAAAGTGCTACCTAGAATGGCTAATCCCTATTTGCTTGAGCTAATTCATATGTGGTAATGACTGAATTCTGGAGAAGCACAAAGCATTGCACAATAACAACATCAACAAACTTATGTTTCAAAGAATGCATCTCATCTTTCTGGGGGAAAAGTTTTGAATTTTCTTCGCCAACAAGAATTCACTCCCTGCAATTGGCAAAGTCCTGAATAATCGGCATTCGCATATTGTCTTGTATAGAAAGCAACCAATCCAATAATAAATGCATTCCGTATAAACTTGCACAGGCGTAAGTCACAAGAATTAAATGTGGGCCACTGTTTAATAAGCAAAAAGTATAGTTTGCATTTAGACATTCTAAATGAAATGAAACTACCAAAAAAATTTATATCTAGTGTGCCAACAATCTAGGGAACCACCTGTGATAAAAAATTCTTATAACTCATCCAATGTGACATTAGATTTTATAATTTCAGAATATCAGTGGTCATCGCTCAAATTCTACAACAGCATTTGATACATCTGTTTTTCACTTTTATTTTTATTTTGCCAAAATTATGAATTGATGCCCATATGACTACTATAAGTATGTTCAGGCTTTAGTTACTGTATCACATGCTTAATTTTCCCACAGTTATTTATGCTCAGCTGCAGAAAACCCAAAAACCTGAAATTTTAATTCCCTGCTGTATCTACCAACATTTGTAAAGAATGCTAAATTCCAGCTTATGTTGAATGAACAGCCCACCTAAAACGAATTTTAGGAACTTACAGCTAAGGTGCTCTCTTTAAGATTTTCCAGTGACTCGGCAAGCTCCATCTGTTTTGATGCAGTTGCAAGCAGAGCCTGCAAAATAAAAGTTTAGTTTCAACATCCAAAAATAAACAATCTAGACAAAAGTAATGAATTCTGTAAGTGCTATAAGCTTCAGAATGATCCCATGTTTGGGGAAAATAAAGATATCAGATGTCTTACTTTCTTTGTCTTCTGTAGATCATGTTCAATAGATTTAATCCGACTCAATGATTCAAGAAGCATGTACTCTTTCTCAGGAGGAATTTTGGTAGGTTTGTTAACCAGCTCATTTACCATTGTTTCTAAATTTTTCAGCCTCTGCCAGCATGGATGGAGTGAGTTCTCTTTAATTTCCTGCGGAATGTGTTGCTCTTGAGAACTTGAATCTGCCAATAGTGGGTTGTATTGGTTAGATAATTGTCTGTCTGCACGTCGGGCTGCAAAAATTCTCCCCAGCGCTGGCAGGAGAAGATATATCCATGCTAAAAATTTGAGCATGAAGTGAACAAAACTTGTTATATGGGTAATGAACTTCTTCTGCACCATTGTTGTGGTGACATTATTGGTCAAATCATCTGTCAGAAGAGAACAGATCATGAATATCGAAAATGCTTGTTTGCAGAAGGGATATGTAAAAATTAAAACCAAATGTTTTATCTTTTTCACTGCGAGAAAAAGAGAAATGAAATCTTTCTGTATTAGCCATGATAACAAGCAATAATGGGAAAACAGCTTCAACAATTTAATCCAAATATGATAAGTGCCTGTCAAAGCTCAATTCTCAATCTGACTCAAAATAAAACCAGGCAATTCTTGCACAAGAACTAATTCAAAATCTTCTGGACTGATTGTTCTATGTCATATGAAATACAAAACAGTCTTAAGCACCATCAGTACTGTCAATTTGATTAAGCTTACAGTGTAATTTAGTTATTTAGCCATTTCTGAGGCCCATGCCACCTCTAGATGTCAGCAAAACTTATTGTCTAACATACATCACATGCATATAGATAGAGGGCAATCCAGCACTGAATTCAATTTTTCTTTCTACTAATGGAGGAAAACTTCAAATGATAGAACCAACTGAAAACTTGGATAAGCATAGAAAGTTAGAAGTTCAGACACAACCAGGCATAAAGCACGCAAAAGAAAAGAACTATAGGTTTATATGTTCAACTGAAGCCAGGATGCTAGTTGCCCTACATATGGCCATGGCAAAGGCAAACTATAACTACGATTATACTAAGCTGAAAACCAGGTCTGAGGCTGGACAACCAACAAGAACATGAAAGAGCTTATCGTGATTTCATCATTTAATGTGGAGTGTAGACCAACAAATTTTGAGGCAGGTTTAATTAAAAAGAACATTGTCAGTTCACCTACTCGTTGAACTAAAATCTTCAACTCCTGCTGCTATGCGTTCAACCAGGCTGCAGACAGAAGCAGGATCACCCATCCTTCCCTATAATAATATGGAAGCACAGCAAATGTTACAGTTATACACTGAAATGATGGCTCAATACTGAACTGAAAAATGGTATGCTCAAGATATTAACACATCTAAAGGTGTAGCATGTCCCATCATTTAACTGTAAATCAAACCATATTTTTTCAAACAAATTTAGATTGAAATTAAAACAAATTCAAAACCAACTCAAATGAACGAAAAATTAAACAGTACCAATCAACACATAAAAGGCATCATAACCTATTTATGCATTCTCTAATAAACATTAAATTTTAAATTCTTCAAAATTTGCGATAATTTCACCAAAAAAAAAATCCTTTGGATTTCCTTTAAACTGCCAAATCACTTCAAAAATCAAAATGTTTTACTTGCATAGATTATTAGATTTTACTAAGTACATGACTAACATTCCACCTTCCATAACACCAGCACTTACATAAATGAAAGTAATTAAACTTTTGCCCAAGAAGAAAATTTCAAAAGCAGTTAGTTCAAGGGATTGATACATTGAATGTAATCATAGATCATCTTTCAGTCTAGATTAATTGATGTTTAGAAACAGGTCCAAGTTAACTTTTCCTTGAGTGCGTCCTACATTCTTTCTTTCATCTATTTTCCTTAGCATTTCGCTGGTCATGGGCTTCTGCTACAAAAACTACTTTGACATCTGTTTCTACTAAAATGGGAATCTTGACTTGGCTGAATTTTGTTTCACCAAATTCTCGTGCTTGAACCTTTTTGGTTGCAAAATTCAATTGACAAGGGGAAAATTTAAGAACTTATACAGTTTAAAATGTGATAACATTTGATCGGATAAGCACCAGAATAAGGTCCTCTCTCTCTCTCTCTCTCTCTCTCTCTCTCTCGATTGCTTAGGGGAGGGACCAAATTGGATTGCGTGGTGAAGGGATAATATGGCAACTTAGATATATTCAAACAACAAAATTCAATCAATTTGGGTGAATTATTTAAAAAAATGTAAATTCAATTACAAAACCAAATGATCCAAGTTCTATAAATGGAATTTAATAGAATTTTAAGTATGATCTGTTCCAATTTAGGAGAAACTAGCCTCAAGTTTATTAATGACCTACCTGGTTGGATAATAACAACAGAAGATTTTGATCCAAAATTCCTATAACAATTAGCATTAAAAGAATTGAGAAACCCAGAAACCAAACTTTAGAAACTTACTTTCTCAGAAAGTGGCATTTGTTGAATGAAGCTTGATCTATTTGGTTTTATATCTAAGCCTAAATTAGCAGAAGATATTTCACTTCTAGAAACCTGCATCAAGAAGCATCATGTACCTCTACACATGCAGAAGATGGTATATGATGATTAAAATGAATAATTTCCTACAACTTACCTTAGAGGGAAATTCCTTGATTTCTAAATCATCTTCATCGGAGAAACTCTTCATTTTCCTCAAGTACATTGCTTCTCCAGCATGTACCAGCTGCAAGTAAAGTCAATTCCTTGAGTTTCCAGGCATGTCAACATGCATAATATTGGTGCAAAATTTGAAGTGTACAATTTTCAATCATTAAAATTTACTAATGGTCAGTGCTGCCAACTGAACAAGTTCATTTCAGTGCTGCCAACTGAATAAGTTCAATTTTTGCTTGACATCGACAAGGTTCATACTTTCATTATTTCTGGATCATTCCAGGGCCCCTTGTCAGATCTAAGACAACCACCTTCATTAGAGCATGAACAGGATCCTCCAAGGAATTCTGGCAATTGGCTGTTTTGCAAGAAAATGGCAAAACAAGTTTGTAGCGTGAGTTAGAAAATATTCCAGATGTAATCAAATATTTGATATTACACCAACAGAGAAAAGAAAAATACCAACCTTGAGTCTATAACTTCTAACAATTTATTTTGGAATTTATTGCCTAAAACCTGTGGCACCACATCAGAATGATTTGGTATTAGTTAAGATCATTTTGCATAGCTAAAGAAAATAAATACCCAAGGCCCCATACATTTATCTTTGCTGTAGTCCTTGGGTCAAGAAAGCCTTTTGCCGTGTTCCATAGCAGTTTGAATCCACTACCAGCATTTACAATGAACATATGATGTAATGTCTGTTAAGAAAGGGCAAATTCGTAAGTGTTCACCAAATGAATACACCAGTAACTCAGGCAATCTTCCTACTTATTTCATTTTAATAATTAAACCACCTCAGGATAGTTGTCACCATCAATTTTCTGCATACGCATAACTAGATCATGTGCAACCTTTCCAAAACTCATCCAATTCTGCATAACCAGTAAAAAGTCAAGAAAAACAGCCTAGTGGAAATCCATTTAATAAGTGGAATTGCAATAAATACAATTGCGGGCTCTCAAATTACCAGGCCATGCACATCCAATATTGTTATTGTAGAATCTATATGCCTCTTAGCTGCAATAGAACATGCAGGAAATTTCTCAGCAAAAGTCTTCTCAAATCCCTGAACATGATATTTTAAAAACCGATCCACTGTGGTGACACTCATTAGCTTGCTAGGTTCAATTTTGCCAAGTCTTTCTATATAAACAGGTCGGCCCTCTTTGTCTACACCATGATAACCATGAGGATAATATCGCTGAACTTCTTCATATTCATCATATATAAAGTCCTATGCAAGCAACAGCATGCCATACCATCAGTTAGAAAGTTGTAAAATGAAAAATTAGTAAACTGAAAGGTATGGTAGCATAAAACTTTCAGCAGCAACTATCATTGAGTTTAATTCAACCAAGAATCCAAGCACCTTATAACTAATGTCATTCTTCACCTCGGTCTCATGCATCAGACAATTGTCTAACCATTTACTTATTTCAATAACAAATGATTCTTATCAAAGGTAAGAAAATGATACTACAATAATATTTTTACCTGTAAGATAGAATCTATTCCCTGCTCTTTCCTCCAGGTAAGCATTTCTGACCACATCAAGAGAGTTTTATCAAGGTCAAACTTTCGAGCCTTTAGAAACCTGCAATAAAGGAAACTCAGTTCTCTGCAATTTAGTAGAATTATAATTTTCTAAAGATGAAAAATGTAGAGAGAAATAGTTATAACAGAATTATCCTATGGTTTTGAAATTGCTTGAGACAATAAAAGCCACTTGATTAATGGCAGCACTAGAAGAAAGAAGGCTGATTCTTGGAATTTTGACAGTATACACCAAAGGCACAGTCAGGCAGCATCCAAACATATAAATGTTGTGCATTATATTCCAACTTCAGCACATCCATGCATTATTGTATAATTAATTAATTAATTGTTTTAATTCAGAAATATCCCAAACCTTGTTGCCAAATCTCCTACAAAACTGGATTTCTGGCAATCTCAATATATTCTCAAAAGTCTATTCTAAGTATAATATTTTCAGTCCTGCACCTATACCATCCATTGAATAAACAAGTTGTAACTAATCTTGCAAAATTTAGTGCACCAGTCCCAAATTGACCACTTCAGCGTCAGTACTTTGACATTCAGATACCAATAGAATACCATCCATCTCACAATGTTGCTTCCAGTAAACAAATGATGTGATTTATCAGAAATCATTGAAATTTGCATATCAAATGATGTATTAGCTAAGTATGGCTATCACAGAAACAGTTGAATTACCTCAATAAAGTGTGGTAATCGTCATAGCGAGGAGGAAGCAGGTCTTTTGCAATCAATGCCTGGCGAAACGCGTTCACAGCCGCTTCCTCATTCGCGTCTCGAACATCATTAATCGAAATCGCGGCATATCGGCAATCGGCCACCCGCTTCCCGCGCTTCTTGAGGCTGTGAGTAAGCCTCGTAGATGCACTCATTGCCTTTCTCTTCAGAGATCTGCTTCTAGTTCTTCGTTTCTCTTCTTCAGAAGTCTCCACATTCACAACTTTAGCCCTTTCATTCTCCTGAATTGAAATCGCCTCCCCTACAATCATATCAAACACTTTACAGTTTACACAGACGCGCAAGTCACATTTCGCTTAGATAAGGCTTCCCATAGCAAACACATGAACTTTTACCTGGCATTCTCGTTTACGTCCAATATAGCTGCAATTCAGGTCAAATCTGGATCAAACAATGATACAAAAATCTCAGAGATTTATAAAACAGTAAATCCATAAACACCAAACAGATCTCTCCGATCTGCGAGACTCTCCATTGAAAAAATTGCTCCAAAACACGAACGAAATTCACAAAAAAATCCAAAAAAAAATAATAAGAGAAATGAATTGGCGTAACAAATCAGATTCAGAGTATTCTTCGATGGCGTTATTAACAACTCCTTCAATCGAATCAAATACCTTCTCAAATAAAAAATGGCATTCACGACGATTTAGGATTCAGAAATTTTGTTTCTATACATACATATATAAAAAATGCATGTTCCTCTCTCTCTCTCTCTCTCTCTCTCGAATGAAATTGCTTTGAGTTTACGGAGGTTTTTTTTTTTTCTTCGGCTATTGATGCTGTATGCTTTTTCTCTGTCTAGATTTGATAAAACTCTTTTGTTTCTTTCTCTCTCTACAATAGAATAGAATATTTGCAACCAACAGATACGGGAGCTCAGGGACACAGCTGCAGTGGTTGCTTTCGGGTAACGAGAGCGAGAGGCGTGTCGTTATCAAGACTGAAGAAGAGCGCTTCCATTCGGAGGTAAGGCACGGAGACGTCGCGTGAAACGTTAGTCTTTTTTTTTTTACGGCAACGCCGGCTGTTTTTTTTTTTTTTTTTGGCGCTTCCAGTTCTTTTACGTAATATAAGTTTTAGAAAAAATTATTATTTAATTTTTATATTTTATTAAAATTAATTATTTAAATTTTATATTTTAAAAATATATTATTTATTTTTATATTTTTTTATTAAATTATTTAATCACTCTATTAAATTTTTTATTATTAATGTTATTCAAATTAATATTTAATTTCTTTATTTTAAAAAAATTAATTAATTAATTTTATATTTAAAAAATATTATTATTTTATTTTTTTAATAAAATTTATTAATTAATTCACATACTTTAAAAATATCATATTTTAAAAAAATATATTCTTGATAAAATAAAAATTTTATTATATAAAAATTAAAATTAAATTTATATTTTTTAATTTTTAAAATTATTTTTTATATTTTTTTATTAAAAGATAATTTACTTCTATTACTTAGAAATTTAAGTAAATTAATTAATTTTATTTATGTAAAAAATTTATATTACTTTTCATTGGTAGATGAAAATGAATAGAAAATAAAAAAAAAAAAGAATATGGTAACATAGGAGATAAAATATAAAAAAAAAGAAAATAATAAAAAATAAGAGATAAATAAGGAAAGAGAATCTAGGTAGTAAGTATAAAAAATAATTATTATATTAATAATTAACATAATAAATTATAAAAATTAATTAATATATTTTTTAAAAATATATAAATTAATTAATTTATTAATTTTAATAAAATAAAGAAATTAAATAGTAGTTTAATTTTTATATTTAATAATAAAAAAATTAAATAAAAATTAAATAATTTAATAAAAATAAAAATAATATATTTTTAAAAATATAAAAATTAAATAATTAATTTAATTAAAACATAAAAATTAAATAGTAATTTGTCCTATTTTTTTTGCTTCGTGTGCCGGTGGGGACGTATTGCCCTTTGTCAACGGAGCACCGAGGTTTTTAGGTGCTCTTGTGTTTACGCTACGCATTGCACAACAAACAACCACGTAATAGGCCACTTAAATAATGCCACGTCATAATAATCCTTGTACATTTTTCTTGCTCAAATAATCCAAAATTAAACAATTAAAATTAATATTTCGAGATTAAATTTTAATTAGCAATAATTTTAATTAATGAATACTTATTTTGAATAAATATCATATATATTAAATTCCTTAGATTAGTTATTAAAATTAAAAAATTAAAAGTAAATTTCAAATTATTCCATAAATTGATGCTTAGTAATTTATTATAGTAAATATTTATGGTAATTTTATTTTTTTAAAGTAAATCTTACTTTTATCAATAACTACGAATTATTAAAATCTAATCTAAAATTAAAAAGTACAAAATATAAATAAAATAATTAAAATTAAAATAATTATAGAAAATATTTTTATTATAATATATCTTTTTGAAAAAATAATTCTCATTGAGGTTTTATTTGTTATTTTTTGGAAAAATATTTTTTATATTTTTTTAATATTTAAAATACTTTAATAAATTTTTTTAAGGAGGGGAGAGGCCATTTTTTTAATTTTAATAATCTTATTAAAATGTGTAAATTTTAAACAAGAAAATGAACGGCGAAGAATGTATCTACAAGCCCTTTAATGATAGCTTTTTGAAGATACTCGACCAATGACATTTGGTGCTGCACAAATTCAAAGAAGCAAATTCGAAAATGCAAAGACTACGAGTAGCTCAACACAGCACGCGGTAGTGAATTATTAGAGAATTAAGGTTGGTACCTTCCATCAAAATCATCATCTTTAACATAATTACATCACAGTTTATACTTGTAATGTGAAAGTAAAAAATTATCCCTCGAATCAATTGGTATCAAATCATCATCATCATTATAATGTTTGATTATTTTAAGTGGTGAAACTTAATTCAGTCATTTATAATGATTGTTTTTGGTTTATATTCTTCATCATTATCATAGAAAACAAGCTTCTTTATGACAACAAACATTGCCCTGAAATGCCAAACAAGCAAATATTATCCCTATTCATCAAATTCTGGACTCTTCAACTTCAGTGATGTATACCCTTTAACTCTTCTTGTGATTAGGTTAAACAGGCATTTATGTTATGGTGCATCCATCGAAGACTAATCAGCATCAGGGTTTAAAATCTAAACTTTCAGGGCTCCTGGAAGATTCATTTTTCAATTTTCAGAATGGACTAGAAAAGCTGTCGTGACGCAAGGAAAGATATATATTTTTTATTATTCATTTGGACTCAAACTTGGGATCTTACAGTGCTGAAGTATTATCGAGCTAAAGCTTGCAAGAGAAATTTTGATTCAGGTACAGCTTTAAAACAATTTTAATTCATTTCAAAACTTAAAAAACAAGATTCTTTATCTACAATATTAAACAATAATACTAATGTATAGTTCAGAAGGTCGACTGATGCCACTTAAAGGATTTACATGCACAGGTTCCAAGCTTCTATAAAAAAATATATAAAAAAAAAAAACTTGAGGCAAACCTAAATCTTCTCTATTCTGCTGATTCCAGTGCTTGATTTAAGCATTTTCAGAATCTTCCCATGACACACTCCGGCAATGTCTTTTTTTCACGTTCTCCTGAAAGCAGACAGCATTTGGTTATAATTGGAAAAGTTCATGAAAAATAATGATCTTCTATAGCAGAAAGATGCTGTAGCTTGTATGCATGATTGCAATTTACAGGAATTAACATGTTAGAATCGATCTCCAGAATCTAAAATCAGAATTCAACTTCACAGACAGTTGAATATAAATGAGGGTGAAGCCAGAATTCAACTGAAATCAGAATTTTAACATCTTCTCAACTGCAATCATGTGTTAACATAACCGATAGCAATAAGAACCACACCAAAATGAATGAAATCAAATTTGTTAATCTAAATTAATCTTGCTCTTTATTTCAGATTCCAAGCAGAAAATAAATGGAATCAAGAAGCCAAAAAAAAAAAAAATTCAGAGACTCAAATAATCATTCTACTCAGAGATATTAGAATATTACTGTTTGTCAATTCCTCTGATTGTTAATATTTGAGCAGAGTTTAACTTGCTGAGATTGGCCTATCTTCAAATAAAGCTTCAACAATGCTCCTGTTGTATCTTAATATATAGAACCGAATAAAGAGGTCAGTGAAGCTGGTGCAGCAAGCTTCATTTCTTGTTAGATGGGCACAGAATTTCATTACAGAGGAGGTGAACTGTTCATCAAGTGCCTATGAGGGATGTGGCAATGGATCCTCTGCATTTTTTTAGGGGTCTACCAGTCAAGTGGGATAAGTTTATCTCTCCAACTGCTGGATTTTAGAGTCAGAGGCCTTCTCTTCAATCCTTTTCTTGACTTCTAATTGTTTTACCTTTCCTAGCCCATTTGGTTTTTACTTTTTTCATTAGGCTAAATTCATAAGAATCAATTAAAGTTTTGCTTTGGTTTTCTAGAAGTAAATATGCCTTTGCCTTTAAAGTCTAAATTCTACATCTGTCATTGGTGACATCACATTTTCTTTTTCTGGGATTAGTTTTTTGAAAATTATAATCAATACTCATTTCAGTGTACTGGTCACATAAGAAAAAACCAGATACTGTAGTGTCAGGAAATTAGAAAAGGCGAATAGGGGAAAAACCCACAAATATCAGTAAAGTAAGACTCTGGTAACACACCTTAGAAGATGATGGTGGTAAAGAAGCCTGCCTTACAGGCTTTCTCAGCAACTGAATCTCTCGAAGCTGGCTCACTATATCTTCCACAAGTCTCAATTGTGCATTTACCCTTTCTCTGTGCTCTGCAGAGAAAGTCAACTTCTCTTTTTCCTCTTGCACTATTCTCAGCCTTTCTCTAAGCCATTCAACCTCATTGTCAATTTTCAACCTTTCACCATCAACTGCAGGTGGAGAATGCTTCTGCAAGTCCATACTATGGGTTCTGCACATTGAACTACCCGAAAATAGTAACTTGCCATGCATATTGGAAGAGTTTCCATGAACTTTGGGCTCAATTTCTGCCATGCTCATAGTTTGACAATCACTCAAAAATTGACTATTCTGAACCCCAGAATCTGAAGTGGCAGTACTCAATGGTCCACTCTCTTTTCTACCATTCTCCTTCCAGTGTACTGTTTTATCATCAATAACATGAACATCATAAACTGTTGATTCTGTGTCAAGCATGGAACCATGCATGTTGCATCCAGCTTGATTCCAATGTTCCCCATTTTTCTCTGGCTCCTCTCCAGTGCTGCCACTAATTTGGGGTGCCTTCATTCCTGGTGATATCATGTCAATATCCCTTTTTGTTTTTTCTGTCCCTGCTACACTTGGAGTTTTCTGCACCAATCCTTGTGAAGTGGAAAAGTCAGAAGCTAACTCGTTGTGCTTTGGCATCATTTCTTTCCCCAAGGCAGGTGTGCGTACATGTTCATGATTTGAAGACCATCTTGCATTAGTTGCCACTTCATTTTCACTAATGGATTCACTATTCTCAATCTTCTGTGGCACTGGAAGGGGATTCTCTTTTGAATCAATGGAAAGCGAAATTGTCTGTTCTTTTTTATTTATTTTATAGCTTGAATCACCTTCCACCAGATCATTTCCCACAAAGTTCATCTGCTCATAAGCTTCAACTTCCTTCTCAAGAAAATGAATCTCCCTCTCCTTCCTGACAAGGATCTCTTTCAGAATGTTCATCTCTTCTTCATCATAAGCACATTTTTCTTCTATCACCCGGCGATACTGCCTCGCTTCCATTTCAATTGATGCCTTATCCTCTTGCAACCGCAATATCATTGCCATGGCTTCATCAGCTGCAGTTGCAGCAGCAGCCCTCTCTTTCTCCAACTCTTGGTAAAGAACTGCACGGGCAGCTTTCTCTTCTTCAAGTGCTTGTTCCAGCACTTGGATCACATTTGCATCATTTCCAGCACTGCACAACTTGTCTTCAGAATCACAGGTAAATTTTTCAACAGATAATTGATCCCTTTTGATGGCTTTACCCTTCCCATAGGATCCATCCAATTCAAACCTATGCCTTATTCTTTCACTGAAGTCAATGCCATTTGGAACATCTCGATTACCTAAACCAGTATTACCAATGGTCAGTTTGCATTTTGGTGCCATAATTGATAAAATATGAAACAATGAGTTCAAGTTGCAAAAGAATACAATTTGGAACTGATATCGTAATCCCATTCAGAATTTCCTCAAGATAATGTTCTCATTCCAATCTGTTAGTTAATATTGAAAACATATAGCATGAATCACCAACAAACAAATTAAACATGGCATTCATTTAATTATGGAAGAAATAAACAACCACCATTTCTGCAAATGAGATAAAAATATATATATAAAGTGCATATGTTTCTCACCTAGGAAACCATCTTCTATTCCGCTTCCAGGATCCAAGTCTTCGCTAATTTTGCTTCTCATTCCACTGCCATCATAAAGAGGGCCGGGAACATCTATACCAACCAAATGTGTGCCATTAGAAGACAAAGCAGGACAGAGTTTTCCATATCCAACAGCAGCTCTTCTACGCCGCCGGATCCCATACTTATGTTTCTGGTTGGTAATCTTCTTACCCTTAGCATCATACCCACTTTCCCTATCAACAGAACTTTGTAATCTTGGACCTGAAAGCAAACTAGAACACGCTTCTCCCTCCAATTCAATAACCCCATTTCCACATTTTCTACACCCTTCCACATGGAAATTGCAGGATTCATGCCCAAACCAAATCAAATCAAAAGGGAACCTATTCTTCACCAACTCCTGAACAGCATTAATCTTTCTTATTGGCCAATCAATAAGCAGTCTGTGCAAGCACAAATCATCGTTTTGGTAACCAAAAAAACCACTACAGGGACATGGCAGATAAAGTCCAAAGAAACTCAAGAACTTTGAAGGAACAAATGCAAAAGCTGACCCACATAGCAGATTAAAAGCAACAGCAAGGTCAACGAAGGCCACTATCAGCCCACCCAAAGTCCAACAATGAACGGCCCTGAAAGCCATCTCCCTTAGAAGAGCTCAAAAACTCAGATTCATTAAAGAATTCTGAGAAGCAAAACAGAATTACAAGAACTTCAAGAACTAAAAATTGAACAACCACCAAGAAATTGCAAAATTTGGAACTGACTATCATTTAAACAGTAACCCACCACCAGAAAAGTTATTCCAGTAAAGAATTCAAACAAACGAAGATGTTACAGAGACAAGCGTGGCCAACTAGAGGATCAGGATCCGTGATATAAGTAGATAAGCATCAAGAAAAGGAAATAAAAAGATTAAAGAAGCAGAAAAAGCTTAGGTACAAAGGCGGCTGAAAAAAGAAACAAGAACCTGGAATTTACAGGTGAATCAATAAAGTGGATGGTTTGATCAATTAGACTTGAGAGAAGAAATAAAAGAAATTCCCAGGGATGAAGCAAGAATCGTGGTGAGTTGGCGAAAACATAAAAAAAGAAAAGCTTCTTCTTTCTTTTTTTTTTTTTTTTGAGTCTACACGTGAGGTCTAGAAAGTTGTCCAAGTAGAGGAAAGGTCTAAACCCAGCAACTTCCGTCCTTCTTGCCACCGGACAAAGCCGTCGATTTCATGAGGACTCTGTAAACTTTTTTAGTGGTAAAGTGGGGTTCGTTATCGTCGTAACGACGCACCGTATTCGCCTACAGGCTACCGAGTCCGACTATATCTTGATGTTGACTGTTGAGGCATTCTAAATAAGTACAATATGTATAAAATAAAAATAAAAATAAAAATAAAAATATCTTTTTTTTAAAATAAAAATATCTTTTTTACTTACCATGGATATATGATGGTGGATTGGGAGTACTACTTTATTCTCTGTGATAATAAAAAATAATTAAAATTATTATTTAACCTCTTAATATTATAATTATTCATAGGTCTGCAATTCTATTTTGAAAGTGTATTAATTATACTAATATATTAAATCAGCCAACACTTTAAGAACAGTAAAAGGACTCTTTTGCCACTAGCTAATACATGCACACTTGATACGGGTCAGATTGACTTTGTCTTTTTTTTTTTGTATATTTTTTTTATCAAAAGCCTTTATTTTCTTATTGTTCCTTTTTGAAAAACGTCACTGTACACAAATGTAAATAAATTAATTGTCCACATTATAATATTTTTATGTCCACATTCTAATAATAAATTAAAATGATATTTATGAACAAATGAACAGATTTATAATTAAAAAAATGATGGTAAGAAAAATAAATACTAATAAATATTTTTAATGCTGAATATCATAACACCACATAAATATTAATAATTTTTTATTCTAAATCTTATTAATTTATTTGTTCAAAAATACCATCTTTTTTATAAATTATCTTTATATATATATATATATATATATATATATATATATATATATATATATATATATATATCATTTAAGGAGAAAATTTTTCATTTTATTTTAATTTTTGACCCCTTTAAAAATAATTCATATTTTTATTTTTATTATAGATAATGTAAAATATTAAAATACATGTTTGTCATCAGATATATGACAAATTTCTATAGTATTGGTTCTTAAAATAAAATTATAGCTTAATTATACTCTATTATAGTAATTTTTGAATATATAATATGGTAATTACAAGTGTAAAGAATTTTTAAATTAATTTTTATATATAACACTGGCCCCTTAAAAAAATTTTTTCAACTCCACTCTTCTCACCCTGATTTTCTCTCCCTACTCACCCACCTAACACTTTCTCAAACTCTTACTCCTACAAAGACTATAAAATACTCTCAGTGTATATAAAAATAACGACTCTCTCTCTAACATAAAAGTACATATACATTGAATGCATATAATAATCTCTCCACTGCCACACGTCACCTGATATCATCCCACTTAAACTTAATTTTAGTCTGTCACTTATAGAATAATTCATCTGGGTGTTTTTTTTTTTTGTTTTCATAAGATATCAAAATCCTAACTCCTAAAATATAAAAGAATCTTAGTCTTAATGCAAAAATGCCTAAACGACGCCATCTTAAAAGAGGATAACAATGGATCAATTAGGTTGAAATTGATGGTAGCAACGATGATGAAAAAGGTGTAACGACCATTGTCATAAGTTTAAAAAAAAAAAAAAGTCTTTATTCTTGAGCATAAACCCAAAACCAACCCAACAATTAAGCTTTAAATTTTAAATTAGTTGAGGTTAATTATATGAACTTTTTTTTTTTCTTATTCAACTTTCTTACATATTAGGTCCACAATAAAACCAAAATCACAACTGCATCAAAATCATACTTCCAAAGCAATTGAGCTAATGCCACAACTGTTGATGCATTATTTCAAAATCTCGAGTGTTACATTTTTGAAAAGTCGGGGTTTATGTTGTGGGCCTCAAAACTAGAACCGTCGTACTTAAAGTCACGTGTGCCGGAATGAGGCTAGAGAGATCTTATAAAAGTGATATAGATCCTTTTTTTAACCCATGGTGTCGTAGCAGAGATCCAAAGCAGTAGCCCATACCCCAAAAAAGAAAAGTAGTAAAAGTTAAGGGTGAGCATTCAGTTTAAATCGAACCGAATCGAATCGAATTGAATTAAATTATAAAATTGAATCGTAAATTTTAGAAATCGAATCGAATCAAAATGGGTAAAAACTGAATCGAACCGAATCGTTCTATTTTGATTCGATTCGATTTAAATCGATCGGTTTGATTTTTTATTGATTTTTGAATTTAGACTTGATTTTCAAGTTATTTGGTCTAATTTTAACTTTGGTTTGAACCTAATAACCATTAATCAATGAAATTAAATAATTAATATATATATGATTAAATATAAGTCATAAATTTTTCATAAAAATAAATCAATTCAAAAATTGATTCGGTTCGATTTAATTTGATTTGACTATATAAATTACTATTCGGTTTGGTTCGGTTTAACCGATTTTTTTTTCTTCAAAATCGAACCGAACCAAAATAACCGAAATTTTTATAATTTAAAATCGAACCAAACCGATTTAATTTTAAAATCGAACTAATTAAACCGAATTGACTCGGTTCGATTCAATTTTTCGATTTGAACCGAATTCTACTCAGCCCTAGTAGAAGTAGAAGAAACTAACTCACCTACTTCTTTTTTTTAATTGTAAAAAACGAGTACTCTTTGAGTATGACAATCATAGCTTCCTCAGTATGAGACTTAGTGTTACTACTTAACGTCCTTAATTTAACCCAAACCCATAAGAAATGACCTATTATTAAATCCAGGTAGCAGCTAATGAGATAAACCATTAGATAATCCGTCGCCTCCTCTCATTGCACTCCTAAACAGAAATAATCCTACTTAGTCAATAATTATTTTTTTTATATTTTAGTTTTGAGTTAATGATTTCCTTATATATTTACTCACCAGTTAAGTTTGAATGTTATATAAAGAGTAATTATAAGCAATCCTATATTACAAAAAAATAGGTGAACAATCTTTACTTCAATGGGACTACGTTTTGAGTTTTTACTAATACATATTTCCAAAAATAATTATATAAGGAAACTAAAATTAAAATATGCAAGCTAGAAGTGTAATTAGCCCAAGGCGTGCAAACATCAAGCAGTATTATAATAGCTAGAGCCTAGAAGTGGTCTAGTAGTTCTTTTATTTATTTATTTAGATTATTAAATTATAATTCTCGAATTCTTATTAATTATTATTATTTTAATTTTATATTATTTAAAATTTAATAAAATATTTATATTTATTTGATTTTTAATGCTATTTTTTTTTCTTGCGCCTTAATTTATTCCGGCGCTTGTCAATGCTTAGGCTTTAGAACCCTTAGCACTTTAGCAATGCACGTTGAGCCTTTTTTTTTTTGGTGCATTCCCAAGGAGGTATCCCAGGCCTTTACACATTTTGCTCAGCCCAGACTAATCCCCCTACGCCAGCTTGTGGGTGCCTCGAAGGGCAGGATGGCTAGCCCCAGGTTTTAAAGCGCTCCATACACAACGCCCGGATCGAACCCGGGATGTTGCTTAAGGGAGGACGAGCCCCAACCGCTCGACCACACCCCTGGGGTTTACGTTGAGCCTTTAATGATTACGTTTTTCGCTTATTGATGTTTCAATTGTGAATGAACTTAGTGCTTTCTCCCCTTTACACGCTGTTTGGGTGGGAGGAAAAGAGAGAGAAAAAAAAATGAAATTTATATTTTTTTATTTAAAAATAATAAAAAAAATAATTAAATAAAAAATGAAAAAAAATAATTTTTATTATTTTTATTATTTTTTGTTGAGGCAGTGGGTGTAGAATAGGCTTTGAGGCGTGATGAATCACTATCTTTAAGGTATTAATTGCCCCCACTAGATTGCTGCAAAGTTATGGCAATATACCTCTAGGATACAACAAAGCCTGAAATCTGCAGACAGCAACTCCTGAAGATTTCCCTTAAGAACTCTTTATATGAACTGAATTTAGAAAGACTAGAAGAAAAGAAGAAGAAGAAGTAGAAGTAGTATATATCTGGATTGAAAACTCATCCATATTTATAAAGAATGAAAAGTCATAGCACCTTTAATAGATAGACACATCTGTCTATCTCCAATAGATACAACTGTTTATGTAATAGATATGTCTGTTTATTAAAAGATACCTATACAAATAGTTGTGACTATTTGTATAGAATAGACATGTCTGTTTATTAACAGACACCTATATAAACAGTTATGATTTTTTTGTATAGAATAGACATGTTTGTTTATTAACAGACACCTATACAAACAGTTGTGACTGTTTGTATAGAATTGATATGTCTGTCTATTAACAGACACATCTACTTGTTAATAAACACATCTGTTCGTAATTTATTTACGAAAATTACAATATGATAATTATTTTATTTCACACATATACGTGCCAAGTGCCATAATAGAATAATATATATTGAATTTATATATATAATTATATACATACTTCACTCTTACCATTACCTTATATTTTAACAATATAGGAATTCTTTCTCTCTATACTGTCTAACATACAAGTTATTTATAACAATCCCCCACTTAGCTTGTATTGTTAGATCCCATTGTTTCATGCATAATGAAAAGTATCTTTCGATTTAAACTTTTCCTTAGTGTAAGTATTTCAAAATTCTAAAGAAATCATGGTGGCCTTAGCTTAAACCTAGATTCCTATTAAATAGAACCGGAAATACTACACACACGAATCAATTAGTTCGACTTAAAAAGTTCACCAAAATTTTAGCACGAATATGGCCTTGTGCTACCTCTTATTTTCATGAACATTTACAAAAGTTATTCTCACTTTTGTTGTAGCGGCACCACTTCCTATGTTCATATAGGTAAAGTTTCCTTTGTAATAATTTTAAACTTCATTAAGAGTATAAATACTCATCCTCATTCCATTAACTTAGTACATTAAGTACTTTAATTACAACATTTACTAATGACTTGTTGTTACCATTTAAACTTTATTTAGTAATAATACTATAAAGTAGGGTTCCCATCATTAATAAATTTAATGGAATATTCTAAATCCTAATCAGCACATGTACTTATAATCATAACTCTCGAGAGCCCTTTTATTAAAAGATTTGCTAGATTATTATAGGATTAAACATAAATATGGCCATAACACCATTAGAGACTAATTGTCTTACATTTTCATGTCTTAAGCTTATATGTATGTACTTTCAATTGTATATTTTACTATAAGCTTTAACCATCGTGATTTGACTATCACAATATAAAGAAATAGATAGCACAGGTTGTGGCCACAACTTAATATCCGATAACAAGTTTCTTAGCCATTCTACTTCTTTACCAACATTCGCTAAAGTTATAAATTCGGATTCCATCGTAGAATGAGTTATGCAAGTTTGTTTCTTTGATGCCCAAGAAACAAAACCTCCACCTAAAGTGGACACCCAACCAAAGGTTGACTTATTATCCATAGTACTACTTATCTAATTGGCATTTGTATAATCCTAGGATCTCCACCATATTTGTTTCACTAGTCAACCATATAATCATATGTTTATAACATGAACTACATAAATAATTCACAGTCTAGATATATACCTTATTTTTTTAGAAATAAATTACTCCATAACTTGTTTAAAATGAGAGTATCCAACAATAAAGAACCAAGCTAAACTTGCATATACACATAAATACATACTCATTTGTCCTTTTGTTACTTCTTACAAATGACTTGTAAGGCTCTTATATTTACTACTCAAAATGTATCAACCTTTTGGCCAATAAATTCATCTCTTCATACATGTAACTATTAAGAAGAATTGCATCTTTTTATTTAGTTACATCTTTTGGCCAAGAGACAACTCTTTGCATGAATACAACTCTTTATATGGTTTTAGCACATTTGGAAATTTATCACAGAATAATCTATAGTTTATAATTCTTTTTTTTTTTAATATCCAAAAATCCTTGAAATTTCTTTCCAGTATTTCATACTAATATTACTAGTATAACTTGATAATTTAAATACTGCGAAAGCATTATCAGGTCTAGTGCAATACATAGCATATATTAAGCTATCAATAGTATTAGTATACTCAATTTGAGTAATTATTCTACCAAAATTTTCAGTGAATTTGCAATAAATATCATATGGAGTATTTATTTCCCTCAACATAATGAAATTGACAAAGAGTAAAACCCCCACTATGTTACAGCCAGGTAGTTTAGGCAAATCCCTCAAGGATAATAACCAAAATATAAATCTAGACAGTAATTTTAAAATTCTTCCAAGAATAAATTAAAGAATAATAATATTGATTGTAGGTAAAAATGAAGAGAAGAGACAAAAAAAGAAAGTTAATGGATTTTTTTTTTGTTTCAAACTGCTATTTATAAAACATTTGCATCTCTTCAAACATATACAATCGTTCACTTTGTATCTATTAGAATAGTTATATCTATTTACTTACACCTTTTAGAACAGATACAATAGTTTACTTCGTATCTCTTATAACAATTACATCTATTTTCTTATACCTTTTACAACAGATACAATCGTTCACTTTGTATCTCTTTGAATAATTATATTTGTTCACTTATACCTTTTACAACAGATACAATTGTTTACTTTGTATCTCTTAGAATAATTATATCTGTTCACTTATACCTCTTAGAACATATATAACTGTTCACTTATATCTCTTAGAACATATACAACTATTTACTTATGCCTTTTATAATAGATATAATCATTCACTTATACCTTTTAGAATAGATGCAGCCATTCACTTTGTATCTCTTAGAACAATTATATATGTTCACTTATGAACAGACATAACTCTTTTGAAATGAGATAAAATTTTTTTTATCACTAATATTTTAACAATATCCCCACCTAGTTAGTGATAGATACAATCAATATGAATTAGGATTTATGCATACAAAAAGTGTTTTTCGACTTATGCACATAAATTTTATTACCTTCTTTGACACATTCACCATGAGCTTTAGCATCATAATATAACATTATATTTCTTCTAATATAAGCATGTCATTAACATAAAGACAAATTATCACATAAAAAACTTTTCACATGTAAGTGTTTCTGAATCTGTTTAAAAGAAAAGTTGTATGTGACATACAGTAATTTCTTCCTATAATCATTCAAACTAGAAGTATGATGTGCTATTATTTCTCTAATTACAGTGATTTAGGAACTACCACTTTCAAATCCTTAAACTTTGAAATAAAGATATGCAACTCATGGGCTTATCCATAACAAGCATATTATCAAGTATTTAGAATTCAAAATATTTCATAATGAGAAATTTATTCGTACCTTTTTTTTTCTGTATTATATTCGAATTTTAACGAATTCCAGATTTCCTTTGGAGAATTTACAGAGGTAAACAAATCTTATAGCATATCTGATGAGTTATTGAGAATATGACCTCTGCATGGCAATTCATCTTCTTTTCTTGATTTGTTTTTACCTTCTCAGTGAACATAATTTGTTCCTTAAAATGATCAAGTTTCACGAACTCTTGATTCATCATGGAAATAGCCTTAGACTCCATTGCGATTTATACCTTAAAATTGTTGAGGCAGTGGGTGTAGAATAGGCTTTGAGGCGTGATGAATCACTATCTTTAAGGTATTAATTGCCCCACTAGATTGCTGCAAGGTTATGGCAATATACCTCCAGGATACAATAAAGCCTGAAATCTGCAGACAGCAACTCCTGAAGATTTTCCTTAAGAACTCTTTATATGAACTGAATTTAGAGAGACTAGAAGAAAAGAAGAAGAAGTAGAAGTAGTATATATCTGGATTGAAAACTCATCCATATTTAAAAAGAATGAAAAGTCATAGCACCTTTAATAGATAGACACATCTGTCTTTCTCCAATAGATACAACTGTTTATGTGATAGACATGTCTGTTTATTAAAAGATACCTATACAAATAGTTGTAACTATTTGTATAGAATAGACATGTCTGTTTATTAACAGACACCTATACGAACAGTTATGATTTTTTTGTATAGAATAGACATGTCTGTTTATTAACAGACACCTATACAAACAGTTGTGACTGTTTGTATAGAATTGATATGTCTGTCTATTAACAGGCACATCTACTTGTTAATAAACACATCTGTTCGTAATTTATTTACGAAAATTACAATATGATAATTATTTTATTTCACACATATACGTGCCAAGTGCCATAATAGAATAATATATATTGAATTTATATATATAATTCTATACATATTTCACTCTTACCATTACCTTATATTTTAACAATATAGGAATTCTTTCTCTCTATACTGTCTAACATACAAGCTATTTATAACATTTTTTCTCTAATTTGAAAAGAATAATAAAAATGTGAGATTATAAATTAAAATCATAAAATTATCATTTTTAAAGTTTTTTTTTTAATATACGAAATAAAATTATAAATTTATTATATTTTTCTTTTCTCTCTTTATTTTTCTCCCCTTTTTATCTAAACAAGAGAAAAAAAAACAAAAAAAAAAATTCTTTATTTTCCTTTCCCCCCTAAAAGGTTTCCAAACAGAGTGTTATTAAATTGGTGCTTTTTCGGTAGATTTTTTTTTTCCAATTCAAATGCAACTTTGTGGCATTTAAAATGCCACAAAGTTGCATTTGAATGAAAAGAAATGGTTAACATTTGTAGTTATCATACTTGTGAAGACCACTCTGGTAATTCTTTGAAATTTTCAGTTCTTACTGATCCCATGAATAAGGGTATTTTAGGAATTAAAAAAATTATCTTTCATTTGACTTACATAATTAGCAAAATATACTGTGAAAATTTGGAATGAAGAATTATTTAATTAACAAAATCAAACATTAAGAATTGATTGATTTTTTTTTTTTTTTGGAAATAAAGAGATTGACTCATAAATAATGATAACATTCAAATGCTAAATAGTAATTTTTATTTGACTACTCAAATTCGAAATCTTTCAAATTCAAATATGATTTCAATAGTCTTAAATAAAATTAATTAATAAAGTGTGTTCTAATCCGTATCACTTCAAAATTAATATTTTAATTTTTCTTTAATTTAATTAGATTGAAATTTAAATTTAAAATTTTGAAAACAATTTTAATATCAATTTAATTTAAAATAAATATATTTTAATTATTTAAAATATAATAAATTAATAATTTAATCCATAATTACAAAGTTATAATTTTTTTATCATATTACTTAACATTGAAATTAAATTAATATTTAAAAATTAGCTACATTATAATATTTAAATTATTATTTTATAGAATATTTTAATTTCAGAAAATTTTGTAAATTTATTTATGATATTTTATAAAATATTTAAGATTGAAGAATGGTTAAACGTGAAAGATTGAACTCTATTGCAAGCAGCTGCGAGCTAACCACAAACAAAAATGGAAACCATCGTAATGATTTTTTTTTTATCATATTTTGGTATCATGGGAAGCAGATTATTTTGTTAAAAATTATTATTTAGTTTTTATATTTTAGTAAAATTAATTATTTATTTTTTATATTTTAAAAAATATATTATTTTGCTCATATATTTTACTTTTGTTAAATTCTTTAGTCCGTCCAATAAACTACTATTTAGTCTCTTTATTTTAAAGAACTGATTAATTGACCCTAATATTTTCAAAAACATTATTATTTAGTTCTTTTATTTTAGTGAAACTAATTAATTAATTCTTATATTTTGAAAAACACATTATTTTAAAAAACATATTATATGATGGAAATGAGAAATGACATGTGGAGACTAAATTTAAATTTATATATTTTTTAAATTGTTCAAGTATCATCATTTAATTACTTGAATAACACTTTTGTATTTTTTCTATTAGGAAATAATTTTTCTTAATTACTTCTATATCTAGGAGAATTAATTAACCTTTTTACATCACAACTTGTATTTTTTTGTTTTTACCAAATAATGAAAAACAAAGAGAAAAGGTGAGGAAGAAAGATATGGGTAGAGAAGAAGATATACGAATAGAGAGAAATAAATGAGGGTAAGACAAAAATAAGGGGAAATGAATTAGAGTAATTTAGCTATAAAAAAATTATAAGACTAAATAGTTAACAAAACTAAATTATACGAACTAATTATTGTGTTTTTCAAAATACAGAGACTAATTAATTAGTTTCACTAAAATAAAGGGACTAAATAGTAATTTGACTGACATTGACTAATAAAAAAATTAACGGAATGACTAAATAGTTTATCGGAAGTAAAATACATAAACTAAATAGTATATTTTTCAAAGTACAATGATCAAATAGTTAGTTCTATTAAAATACAGACACTAAATAATAATTTTTTCTTAAAGCATAGGAGAGTGATATGATTGTAATATGACTAAGGATTAGTAGGGAGACTCCAGAAAACATGAGTTGCATCACTCAAATAGCGCCCTCCACCTTTATAACTGAACTATACTCTTCATAAAGTCTGGTTAATCTCACTTCCTCACTTTCTCTTTCACCCTCTTATAGACGAACTTTAGCTTCCAAAATTGACCACCTTGAAGAAAATTTCTCACATCCCAGAAGGAGTGCAGGTAGAAGAGTCCCTTCTTCCTCTGTTTAATCCATATAATATTTACAGATGCTTTGGATCTATGACCAGAAGCATCAGATCTCTCATTTCCTCTAGAAGATCTCTACCAAAAGAATATGTCCAGACTTCCAAACTAGATCAATGCACTCTCAAATCCACATTGGCTGAACAGTATGTAACCCTTGAAATTCCTTCAGTTCTGATCCTAGCTTGGCAACAGCAAGGACATTCTCACCTCCATTATGGAGTTGTAAGAATAGTTCTTACCCTTCATGGCAGATGAGGTTTTCTTGTCATAGCTAGAGTCTCACTGTTGGACACTTGATTTTTAAGCTATGTACATGCTGTCATTGGAACCTTTATTACCAATCTTCATGCTAGAAGTGTGGTATTAACCTTCTTTCCCAACTATAACATGTCCTTACAGGACCCAAATCTACCTACGGCATTAAAGGTCCAAGTCCAGTTAGTGGGAGCAAAATAGACGACCTCTTCTATAGTAGCAACCTTGGACCATTAGACAATCTACAGGCTCCAGGATCATGCCATTGATTTGTCCCAACTTGGAGTATTTACGGATGCTATGCTTATACTAGCAGACACCGAGACTACTCCTACCATTGTCCAAATCCCAAGATAGATCTCGAAGGAAGAATTAGCCAAAACGATCCCTAGGGAATGGATCACAAACTATGAAAAGCTTCACAATAATTCCCAACCAATTCAAGTCACATAATCTTCTTTCTAGAGACAGACTGATGGGACTGTTAAAACTATTTTTAACCCTCCCAGAAACTCCACAAGCACTCCTCTAATATTTCAAACCATGATAACCACTCCTGTTTGAGAAAAGAGAGAAAAAAATCCATGTTCATGCATTTGGAATAGATGGACATCCAATCTATATAGACAAAATTGATAGACATTTTATTTATAATTCCCCCGAATCTGGAATGTGTGATTCTAGATATGTGATTGCCATCTAATAAATGATGACAAGGATGATAGGCATAGACAGAGAAGGCATAAGGAGAAGAGAAACTCTCCCTGCAAAACATACAAGCCTAGAAGAGATTCCTCTCGGATTCTAGCCCCTAGATAGGCATTCACAAAGAAACTCAGAAGAAGAGCCCTTTGCCAATCTCCCGGCTAACTTTAGAAATCCTTCAGAAGGAGAGAGAAAAGCAATGCATGCAAGCTCCTCAACCTCCTACAGCGGTCCCACTTATCCAACCTTGCATGATGTTTTCACAGTCGTCACAAAAGCCAGTGTAATACCCATATTTGCATAGCCTGGTATATTTCACTGTTCCGGTGACCCGTGTTGGTCCGGATAATTAAGGAGATTAGAATCACATTTAAGACACCTAGATACGCCCTGAATACAAATAATTAGTGATTGCTAGATAGTTAAGTATAAATAAGAAAAATAAAACATAAAAGGTTAAATGAGCCGGGAATCACAGCGATGGGTTACCTTCCCAGGAAGTGACTGCGAGGTCAGTCTTAACCCAAATTTTGAACCGAAAAATGTGACGCCGAGGTCCTTAGGACTACTGCGAACATAGTGAAAAAGAGAAAATCACAGAAAAGAATTATTAACCAGGTCAAATAATTATGTCAGTGATCCGGAAGAAATCTTGAATTACTTGCAAACCAGATCAGACCGACGAGGGCAATTTGGTCAATTCACCCCTAGAGGTGACTCCTGACCTAATTGTTCAATAACATCGGAGAAACGAAAATTTCGGAAGTGAGAATTAAGTTAAAGAACTATTGAAAAATTTAAGAAAATGGAAAAAAGAAAAGAAAAGTTTTATTACATCATTAGGTGACATTATGAATGATGTCAAAATTAAAATTATTTTACCCAAATTTTTTACTAAGTCAATTATGGCGTAAATGGAGATAAAAACAAAATTAAAAAGAAAATTTTTTTTCCTTTTTCTTCTCCAAATTTCCGTAGCTCTCTCTCTCCCATTTGTTATCTCACCAAAAACCTCCATTAAAGCAAGAAATCAAGCTCTTAAACCCCTAAATTACCTATAAATTCCTCAAATCTCTTCGATTAAAGCTTGTTATCTTCACTTGAGAAGAAGATTAAGGAAGGAAAGAAAGGAAGAAAAAGGAAGAAATTGAAGAAGTAGAGATCAAACAAAGGTTAGTACTTAAACTTAACATCTTTTGTTAAATTTTCATGTTCGTAGTTAAGTTAACCTAGAATTGAACTTAAATTCAAACAAAAACTATCATGGAAGGATCAAATAGAAATTTTGGCCAGCTATAGGGGGGTTTGATTTGCAAGATTTTGATGAACTTGAATAGTTAATTAGGTTGAATTAAGCATGTAGACAATGATTATAAACTTTAATTGCATTAGATTGCACAATTGTGTAATTAGGGTTCTTAAGCATCTTGAAGATTGGCAAAAAAACTGGGGAAATGGTAAATTGTTGCAAATGACCTTAATTGAAGTAAGAAATGGTCAATTGGGACCATTTGTGGTATGTTTGAATCGGTAGAAACCAAGTGCAATTCGGATTGGTTAGGGTCACTATTCTGGCAGTTTGACCTAGGTCTCTTTCAGGGACTAAAACTGAAAATTTACTAACTCAATTGGTGTGAGGCTAATTGGGAATGAAAATAGACACATGATGGCCCATTTTTCATTCAGGAACCATACCCAGAAAATGACATTAACATAGTGAACAATTAGGTTAAACCCGTGTGTAGTGCACTGCCACTGTACCAAAATGACCAAATGAATAGTATTTATTTGTTCATTTGGCCATAACTTGGGCTATACAGGTCCAAATGATCTGATTTTTGTGGAATTGGAAAGGTATGACGTAGCACTACAACTTCCATGAAGAACACTAACCCAAATTCTACCCATAACACAGTCATTTTGCCACTTAAAATTAGTGGTCCAAAACTGCCAGAACCAAATTAGGTGCCCAGAAAATCTGGGTTAAACAAATCCAGTCAGCCATGTTCAAATGGCCATAACTTGGGCTGCAAAACTCCAAATGGAGTAATTCAAAAAGGGGAATTAAAGATAAGACAATAAGAAATAACTTTTATGAAGAACACTTTGCCAAATTTCCACAGAAACTTGACCAATGGAACAGTGAAAAACAGGACACCAAATCTGAAAATTTGAAAATGCAATTAGGAGACCTAAAAATTGAAAGGGCAACTAAAACCAACAAATTTGATAATCAAAATATGAAATGTGGGCATAATTGAAATTCTCATACCTATTAAGCATAAGAAAGTCAATAATTTGACTTGAATAGTATCGTGAATAGTAACTTTGAAATGCAAAATTCAAAGAACGTTAAATCAAGCATATTAGAGCTAGACATAAGTAATTGTGAATTTATTATTGAATTTATTATACGTTATAATACTGAAACACTGTAAGATTGTGTGTTTCAGTTGAAAAGAATACCGGAAAGGAACTCGAGACATCGAGTCAAGGCCTAGAGGTGACTCGTACAAGGTTTGTGCACAACATAAAATTTTTCTGTAAATTCTCTTGATAATCTGTTTTGATGCATAAATTATAATTTATTTTTACTGCAAATTTGTGAATAAAATGAATATTATGTTTTTCACTTAAATTATTGGAAATTTGATTGTATGTGTTTGAATTGTCAATAAATGTTTAGTAAAATGTTAAGATAGTTTTAAAACCACAGTGTCATGACCATATATCTGAATGCCTCACTAGCATGCCTAGTGGGAGGAATTAGTTTTGAATTTTGAATTCCCTCTCTGGCTGAAGTGTTGAGGTGTGTGCTAATAGAGGAAGAAATCGAATGGGTACTCATAGTTTGAGCTAGCTAGCCTTGAGATTCCTCAAAAGCCTCCGGCTATTGAGATAAACATTGTGCTGATGACATGATATAACTGAGTTTTTATGAAATCTATTTTGGGACTTTTGAAATGAGATTGTTTTGACTAAAATTATAAATTGTGTTTTGTATTTGTTTTTTATTTTTAGTACCATATTTGAATAAATGTGATTGGATTTATGCATAAAATTTTATTTTAGTATGTTGTGCACCACTGAGTCATAGTACTCAGCGATGACTGTTTATTGCTATCGCAGATAGAGAGACTAGTAGAGTAATAGAGTGAGCTACTGAGGATTTCAGTGCTATTTTTGGACCTTTTGTCGGGTATAATTTTATACCCTGATTATACATGTTTATTTTGATGTAATTGACTGTATGTACATTTGTAAATTGGTCATGAGCAGTTGTGCAGATTTTGTAATAATGTTATTTTGGATTTTCTGATGTAATTTAGACTGATGAATGTAAATTAATGTTTCTTGAATGGAATGTGAATGAAAAATATTTAGTATTATTTCTGAAATAATTGAGTTGGAAATTGATTTAAATTGTGGAGATTGGGGAAAATTATGTTGACTTGAGTTTTAATGGTGGTTGAGATTGGTTGAAGTGTTATATTAGAAGTGTTTTCTATAGGTAAAATTTTTTGTTTTTCTCAATTACAGCCGGCACTCTGCTGAAATTTTTTCAAAATTTGCGAAAAAATAAAAATGGACAAAAATTTTACATAATCTTTAAACTTCAATTAAATGTTTTTAATACCTGCTAGAAATGCTCACCACTTTCAAAAAGAAAGAAAATTGTTTTAAAATCCCTTATAGTGTATTTAATGGGTTATCGGTAGACGGAGTCGGTAATTCATTAGGTATACTACGGAATCATGTTATGCCTTACAGAGGGGTAATGTGTGACATGTTTTAGTGGTATCAGAGCAAATTTTTAAAGTATGTTTTGACTGATTAATTTGTATATTTTCTTTGATATGTACAACTATTTAATGTCCTTATTTGATACATACAGTGCATTACATTATAAATATGAACTAATTGAGAGAAATCTCCTTATGCTATTTGTCTAGGAGATATCCTACCCCCGATTTAAAATGGAAGAAAAGGACTGCTCAATTGAGCAATCTATAGAGGCTAAGGCACAAGAGGAAGCCCCAGCTCTTCAAAATATTAGTGGTTCAGTGGCACCAGCCCCACAAATGCTGTAGTTTCCTGCACAATTTGCCCAACAGACGGTTGTCATGTTCCAATAGATAGCTGGAAGTATGCCTGCTCAAGCTCCACTTCAGACACCGTTGGTGCAACCTCCTACTCCAGCCAGGTAGTATGATAAACTACTTAAGTATGGGGCTACTGAGTTCAAAGGTATAGTAGACCCTCTAGAGGCAGAACAGTGGCTGGAGAGAATAGACAGAGTATTCAAGAAACCGCACTATCCAGATGAATTGAAATTTGAATATTCAGTGTCACTACTTCAAAGGGATGCATATGACTGGTGGAAGACCATCCCCCACAACTTGGTGGAACCCCCAGTACTGACATGGGATGACTTCATCAAAGAGTTTAGACAAAAGTATGTTCCAGATGTATATGTAGATCAGAAGCTATAAGAATTTTTAAGTCTGAAGTAAGGGAATCGATCTGTGGCAGAGTATGAAAGGGAGTTCTCCCGCTTAAGCCACTATGCAGGGAGTCTCCTATCTACCAACAGAGAAAGGTGCAAGAGGTTTGAAACTGGCCTGAAGCCTAGTCTAAGAGTACAAGTGGTCAGATTTAAATATAATAACTTCTTTGAACTCATTTCACAAGAACTTCTGGTAGTTAGGGTACAATAAACCAGTTAGAGCAAGGTAGTGCTCCAGCCAGAGTCTACACCATGAGACATCGATAAGAGGTAGAGACTTTGGATATTGTGGCTGGTACATTTTCTATCTCTGATTAAGAAGTATTTGTATTGTTTGATCCGAGTTCTACCCACTCATATGTTAGTGCTAGCACCGTCAGTTCCCTTGCGATTCCATGTGCCAAAATGGATTTTGAGGTGTTAGTAACAAGTCCGTTAGGACAAGTGGTCAGAGTCAACAGAATGTATATAGATTGTCCTTTGGTGATCCAAGGATATGTTTTTCTGTCAGATTTGATTGAAATGCCCTTCAGAGATTATGATATCATTTTGGGCATGGATTGGTTAGCCAGGCATCATGCAATGATTGACTGTAGACTGAAGACAGTCGCTTTTGGTCTCCCTTTGTACGGTGATGTGGTAATACATGGGGAGAGGCAACTATTGCCATCAAACATTATTTCAGCTGCACTAGCCAGAAGATGATCAGAAAGGGGGTGTGAAGCATTCTTGGCACATGTAATAGACACCCAAGTGGGGAGTCCAGCATTGAGGGACATCCCTACAGTATGTGATTTTTCTGGATGTGTTTCTTGATGAGTTGCCATGTTTACCTCTGGAAAGAGAGGTGCAGTTTGAGATTGATGTCATGCCTGGTGTGGACCCAATCTCCATAACACCATACAGAATGGCACCCACAGAATTGAAAGAATTGAAAGTGCAGTTGCAAGAGCTGCTTGATAAGGGCTTTATTCGCCCTAGTGTGTCACCTTGGGGAGCACCAGTGCTGTTTGTTAAGAAGAAAGATGACACTCTCCATTTATGTATTGACTATCGGCAGTTGAATAAGGTGACAATAAAGAATAAATATCCATTGCTCTGCATTGATGACTTGTTTGATCAGTTAAGGGGTGTAGCGGTGTTCTCCAAGATTGACCTGAGATCGAGTTATTATCAGCTGAAAGTGCAAGAGTAGAGTATCCTGAAAACTGCTTTTAGAACTCGATATGGCCATTATGAGTTCCTGGTCATGCCATCCGGGTTAACTAATACTCCAGCTGCATTTATGGATCTGATGAACACTATTTTCAGACCATACCTCAATCAGTTTGTAGTGGTATTTATTGATGATATATTGGTCTATTCGAGGAATGCAGAGGAGCATGATCGACATCTGCAGATTGTACTGCAGACTTTGAGAGAGAAACAGCTATACGCTAAATTATCGAAATGTGAATTTTGGCTAAAAGAGATTGCTTTCTTGAGGCACATAGTATCAGCTAAGGTCATTAAGGTAGATCCTAGCAAGATAGAAGCTATCCTTAATTGGAAGCCACCTAGAAATGTCACAGAAATTCACAGTTTTTTGGGTTTAGCTAGATGCTACCACCGATTTGTAAAAGGGTTCTCCATGTTGGCATTTCCATTGACCAAGCTACTTCAAAAAAATGTGAAATTTCAGTGGACGGATAAATGCCAGCAGAGTTTTGATGATTTGAAGAGATGTTTGACAGAAGCTCCAGTCCTTACTTTACCTACACTGGGTAAAGAATATACAGTTTACAGCAACGCTTCTCATAATAGGTTAGGCTATGTATTAATGCAAGATCGGAATGTCATTGCTTATGCCTCATGCTAGCTAAAACTACATGAGAAGAACTATCCGACACGTGACTTGGAGCTTGCAGCTATTGTATTTGCTCTTAAGAACTGAAGACACTACTTATATGGGGAGAAGTGTTACATCTACACAGATCATAAGAGTTTGAAGTATTTGGGTACTCAGAAGGAGTTGAATTTGAGACAGAGGAGATGGTTAGAGTTGATAAAAGACTATGATTATCTGATAGACTATCAGCTAGGGAAAGTTAATATTGTGGCTGACGCCTTAAGTCATAAGACTATGGCAAGTCTAAGAGTTTCTCCTTTGTCTATAGTACATGAGTTGAGAGTATTGCATGCCAGCTTAGAGATTAATGATAAGGGGCAGATAGCAGTTGCATGGCATGTACAGCCAGTGTTGATTGATCAGATCAGAATGGCTGCTCAGAATGATCAGAAATATCAGAAGCTATTAGAAGAAGTCAGACAGGGCAAGAAACCAGAATTCTCAGTAAGAGATGACGGTCTACTACTACACCAGGACAGAATGTGCGTTCCTAATGACGTTGAATTGAGACAGATCATTATGAAGGAAGCACATGAATCTCTTTTTGCTATGCACCCTGGTGGTACTAAAATGTACAGAGGATTGAAAGAATATTACTAGTGGATGGGTATGAAAAAAGATGTAGCTGATTTTGTCTCTAAATGCCTTACTTGTTAGCAAGTGAAGGCAGAACATGAAGTGCCAGCTAGTTTATTACATTCACTACCAGTACCGGAATGAAAATGGGAGAGAATAACTATGGATTTTGTGATGGGACTTCTGAGGATACAGAAGAGTCATGATGCAGTATGGGTTATAGTTGACAGACTGACCAAGTCTGCTCACTTTTTGCCTGTCCGGATGGACTACAGTTTAGAAAGATTGGCCAAGTTGTACATTGATGGGATAGTAAGACTGCATGGAGTGCCATTATCTATTGTATCTAACAGAGATCCTAGGTTCACTTTTAGATTCTGGGATAGTCTTTAGAGAGTCCTAGGAAGTATATTGAACTTCAGCACGACATTCCACCCACAGATAGATGACCAGTCTGAGAGGGTAATTCAGATCTTGGAGGACATGTTAAGGGTTTGTGTGATTAAGTTTGAGGGCAGTTGGGACACAAACTTGCCTCTGATTGAATTTGCTTACAACAACAGCTATCAATCAAGCATTGGGATGCCTCCATATTAAGCTTTGTATGGCAGAAAATGTAGAACCTCATTGTGTTGGGATGAAGTAGGTGAAAGAAAGATGATTAGACCCGAAATTGTTTAGCAGACTGAAGAGAAAATCAGATTGATCAGAGATCGACTTAAGGCTGTATCAGATCGACAGAAGTCCTATATTGATCTGAAGAGGCGACACATTTAGTATACAGAGGGTGAGAAAGTATTCCTCAAAGTTTCCCCCAGGAAGAAAATTATGAGATTTGGCAAAAAGGGGAAACTGAGTCCTCATTTCATCAGACCATATGAGGTTCTGGAGAGAGTGGGTCCCTTGGCATACCGCTTGGCATTACTGTCACACCTTACCCCTCTGTAAGGCATAACATGATCCCGTAGAATACTTAATGAACTACCGAACTTCACCTAGCGATAACTCATTAAGTACCCTACAAGAGATTTTAAAATAATTTTTTTTTACATTTTGGGAGTGGTGAGCATTTTGGTAGGAATTAAAAACCATTTATTCAAAGTTTAAATACTACTAAAATTTTTTGTCCATTTTAATTTTTGCCGCAAATTTTATAAAAATTTTGATAGAGTTCCGTTTGTAATTAAAAAAAACAGTTCTTCAAATACATGAGAAAAACACTTTCAAAAATTTTTCACAACTCCCAACCTCCAATAAACCTCAAATCAACTCAATTCAATTCACTTCAAAATAAATCCAAAATTCAATCAAAATTTATCATCACAAAATATTTAATAATTTCATTCACATGGCATAAAGTATGAAATCCATAAGTACAAATATTTATTTACAAAAGGAAATCCAAAAAAATAATATTATTATAATTTATTTTACAACTGCTCAACTTTACATTGATACATACAACATTTCTATATTTACATCAAAATTAGCTACAAGGGTATAAAATAATACCCGTACAAAATGATCGATGTGGTCCACAATTCGATAGCAGCTCACTCTGCTGCTTTCTCCTTGCTCTTATATGCGACAGCAAAATAAGCTATCGCTGAGTATATAAATACTCAGTGGTGCACAATAAAAATTTAAAATGCAATACATAAATCGTTCATTGATGAAATACTATTTGAATACTTCTCAATCACATTTCACAAATATCAAAGCTCATAATAACACCATTTAGTCAAATAATCTATTAAACACAGTGTTGCCAAAATCATATACACTTAAGCCATGACACAAAATTTCCGATCAATGCCGTGTTGTACACCACGACAAAGCAATCTACAACCCCATTAATCGAAATCAATGAGGGAGGTGGCTAGCTAGCTAATGAGTACTCATCCTATCTCAACCTCAACTGGCAAGCCAGAGAGGGAGGAAAATAAACGATCTCAACCCCATAAATGGAGGAGGAATAATGTGATACTGTCATGCCAAGTGTGAACATAAAATCAAATCAAAACAATTTATTCAAATAATTTATTGGAAATCTGGTAAATTTTCAAAGTCATATTCACAATCATAAATGGCAACACAATTCGTAATTAACTCAAGAAAAATCAAATTTTCAAGAATCATATATTTAAACAACAATTACTATGCACAGACCTGACGTGAGTCGCCTCTAGGCCTTGACTCAGTCTCTCAGAGCTTCCAAGTCTTTTTCAGCTGAAACACACAATTTCACAGTGTTTCAGTACCATAACTTAGCATAAATCTAAAAATAAATTTCACTTCATTTTTACCTAGCTTTTATGTGCTAATTTCGACGTTCTCGAAGTTTTTGTGTTTCGGGTTACTATTCACTATACTATTCAAGTCAAATTGTTGACTTTTTAAGGCTTAATAGGTATGGGAACTCCAACTTCACCCACATACCACATTTTGGTCATTAACTTTGTTGGTTTTGGTCATTTTCTCAAAGCTTAAGTCCTTTTTGCAAAATTGTCAAATTTTTAGTTTTGGTGTCCCTAATTACACTGTTCCATTAGTCAATCTATTGTTGGAATTTGACAAAACTTCCTTCATAGAAAATGTTCCTTATTGTCTTAAGTTTATTCTCATTTTTGGATCACCCCAATTGGAGTTTTGTAGCTCAAGTTATGGCCATTTAAACCATGGCTGCCGGATTGGGAAACAACCCAGATTTTCTGGACAATTTTGGTGCTGGCAGATTTGGGTCACCAACTTGGGGTGGCCAAATGGCTTGTTTGCTGGCAGAATTTGGACTTGTGTTCTTCATGAAAGTTTTAGGTCTATATCTCATCTAACCATTGGTAAACTTTCAGGTCAATTTGACCTTTCTAGCTCGAGTTATGACCAAATGAACAAACACTGTTCATTTGGTCAGTTTGTACAGTGGCAGACTGCACTAATCCAACTTTGGTTAATTTGTTCACTAGGTTTTGGTCACTTTTTGGGCATGGTTCCTAAATGAAAATTGTGTCATTTTATATCTATTTTCTTCCCCAATTGGTGCCATATCAATTGGACTTGTAAAATTTCAGTTTTGGTCCTTCAAAGTTGACTTGGTCATGCTGCCAGCAGCATGACCATACACCCTCCGAATTTAGTTTCAATTCCAACAATTCAAACACAACTCATTTGGTCAAAAATGACCATTTTTCACTTCATAATAGGTCAAAGATATTATTTAATCATTTCTTATATTTTTGGTTCATAAACCCTAAGTCCCAAAACCCTAGTTCACAATTTCTTTGCATTTAACCAAATCTAAACATTTCAATCTCATTACCACATTCACATAAGCTTGCCTAACATAATAAATTCAATCAAAACACATGCTTTTCATCACAAACCCTAGCTCCCAGAATTTCCATCTAGTCCTCCAACAATTAATTTCTTTTCATTTTAAGTTTATTTCTAAGTTAATTAAGCTATAACACAACCAATTCAACTAGAAAATCAAATTTAGTTTATTAACCTTAGTGCATAATTTTCTTTCCCTTCAAACCTCTTCCTTTCTTCTTTCTTTATTCTTCAATCACCTCTTCTAGTTGCCAAAACAAGCTTTAACCATGGTAGAGTAATTTTCTATGGTAAGATTTTTGGTTTTTTAAGCTCAAAGATGAGCTTTCATGGAGGTTTTAAGGGTGAGAGAGCTTTGGGAGAAAGAGAGAAAGAGAGCTACGGGAAGAAGAAGATGGATCTCTTTTTTATTTATTTATTTTTTTCATTTAATGTGTATTTATGCAAAATTTGACTTAGTCAAATTGGTTAATTAAATTAAAATTAATTTTGATGTCATATCTTATGTCATTTGGTGATGTCATTATTCAATTTTCTTTTTTTTATGTGTTTTTTTTAAATATTTAGTAAGACAAAATTATCCTAAAATTTAAATTTTTAATTATTAAGTTTATTGCATCATGCATGATGTCATGCATGATGTAATAAGCTTTTTCACCTTTTCCAAATTTTTTTCTTTTTCTTTTTCATATATTTTTTTATTAGCTCTTTAATTTAATTATTGATCCCAAAATTTTCTTTTCTCCGATTTTATTTGACAGTTAGGTCAGGAGTCAGCTCTCGGGGTCAATTGACCAAATTGCCCCTCGCCGGTTCATCCCGGTTTGTAAATAATCCAATATTTCTTCCGGCTCCCTGACCTAATTATTTGGTAGCTTAACAGTTCTTTTCGTGATTTTCTCTTTTCCACTTTGTGTTCATAAGGGTCCTAAGGACCGCAGCGTCACATTTTACGGTTGAAATTTGAGTTTAAAATGACTTGTGATCGTTCAGAAGGTCACCCATCATTTGTGGCCTTTCGGCTTGTTTAACCTCTTATGTTCTGTTTTTCTTGTTTATACTTAACTAATTGAACATTACTAATTATTTGTATTTATGGCTTCTCTAGTTGTCTTAAGTATGGTTCTAATCCCCTTAATTGTCCAGACCGATTCCGATCACCGGAACAGTGAAATATACCAGGCTATACAAATAGGGGTGTTACAATTCTCCCCCCCTTAAATAAATTTCGTCTCGAAATTTTACCTGGTCTTAATCTCTGAACAGCTATGGGTGCTATCTCCTCATGTCCTCCTCTCGTTCCCAAGTAGCTTCTTGGCCCGAATGATGGTTCCACAACACTTTTACCAATGGTATCTGCTTGTTCCGTAGCTGCTTCACCTCATAAGCCAAAATCTTTATAAGTTCTTTCTCATATGTGAGGTCTGGATTCACTTCAATTTCTTCTACTAGTAGTACATGAGATGGGTCTGATCGATACCTCCTCAACATAGACACATGGAAGACATTATGTATCTTCTCCAACTCTGGAGGTAGTGCCAAACGATATGCCAAGGGACCCACTCTTTTCAAAACCTCATATGGCCCAATGAAACGAGGACTTAGTTTTCCCTTTCTGTCGAATCTCATAATTCTCTTCCAAGGAGAAACCTTGAGGAAAACTTTCTCACCCATTGCATACTCAATATCCCTTCTTTTCAAATCAATGTAGGACTTCTGACGGTCTGATACAGTTTTAAGTCGATCTCTGATCACCCTGATTTTCTCTTCAGTCTGTTGAATAATTTCGGGTCCAATCATCTTTCTTTCGCCCACGTCATCCCAACACAATGGGGTTCTACATTTTCTGCCATACAAAGCTTCATATGGAGGCATCCCAATGCTTGATTGGTAGCTGTTGTTGTAAGCAAACTAAATCAAAGGCAAGTGTGTATCCCAACTACACTCAAACTCAATCACACAAGCCCATAGCATGTCCTCCAAGATCTTAATTACCCTCTCTGACTAGCCATCTGTCTGTGGGTGGAATGCAGTACTGAAGTTCAATCTAGTTCCTAGGGCTCTCTGAAAACTACCCCAGAATCTAGAAGTGAACCTAGGATCTCTGCGATACAATGATAGATCGGCACTCCATGAAGTCTCACAATCTCATCAATGTACAACCTGGCCAATCTTTCCAAACTGTAGTCCATTCGGACTGGCAGAAAATGAGCAGACTTAGTCAGTCTGTCAACAATGACCCATACTGCATCATGACTCTTCTGTGTCCTCGGAAGTCCCATCACAAAATCCATTGTTATTCTTTCCCATTTCCATTCTGGCACTGGTAGTGGATGTAACAACCCAGTTGGTACTTGATGCTCTGCCTTTACTTGCTGACAAGTCAGGCATTTGGATACAAACTCTGCCACATCTCTTTTTAAACCCATCCACCAGTAATGCTCCTTTAGCCCTCTATACATTTTTGTACCACCAGGGTGCATAGCAAAAGGAGACTCATGTGCTTCCTTCAAAATGATCTGCCTCAAATCAACATCATTAGGAACACACATTTTGCCCTGGTGTAGCAATAGACCATCATCTCTGATTGAGAACTCTGGTTTCTTGCCCTGCCAAACTTCTTCCAACAGCTTATGATACCTTTCATCTTTCTGAGCAGTCATTCTGATTTGATCAATTAACATTGGCTGTACATGCCATGCAACTACTGTCTGCCCCTCATCATTAATCTCTAAACTGGCATGTAATGATCTCAACTCATGTACCAAAGACAAAGGAGTAACCCGTAGACTTGCCATAGTCTTGCGACTTAGGGCGTCAGCCACAACGTTAGCTTTCCCTGGCTGATAGTCTATTAAACAATCATAGTCTTTTATCAACTCTAACCATCTCCTCTGTCTCAAATTCAACTCTTTCTAGGTGCCTAAATACTTCAAACTCTTATGATCTGTGTAGATGTAGCACTTCTCCCCATACAAATAATGTCTCCAGATCTTAAGAGCAAACACAATGGCTGCAAGCTCCAAGTCATGCGTCGGATAATTTCTCTCATGCGGTTTCAGCTGGCGTGATGCATAGGCAATGACATTTCGATCTTGCATCAACACACAACCTAACCCATTGTGGGAAGCATCGCTGTAAACTGTATATTCTTTACCCGGTGTAGGTAAAGTTAGGACTGGAGCCTCAGTCAAACATCTTTTCAATTCATGAAAAATTTGCTGGCATTTGTCCGTCCACTGAAATTTCACATCCTTTCTAAGTAGCTTGGTTAATGGAGATGCCAACATGGAGAATCTCTTCACAAATCGACGGTAGTATCCAGCTAACCCCAGAAAACTGCGAATCTCTGTGACATTTCTGGGTGGCTTCTAATTAAGGACGGTTTCAATCTTGCTAGGATCTACCTTAATACCCTCTGCTGATACTATGTGCCCCAAAAAGGATATCTCTTTCAGCCAAAATTCACATTTCGATAATTTGGCGTATAGCTGTTTCTCCCTCAAAGTCCGTAGTATAATCTATAGATGTCTATCATGCTCTTCTACATTCCTCGAATAGACCAATATATCATCGATAAATACCACAACAAACTGGTCGAGGTATGGTCTGAAGATAGTGTTCATCAGATCCATAAAAGCAGCCGGAGCATTAGTTAACCCGAATGGCATGACCAAGAACTCATAATGGCCATAGCGGGTTCTGAAAGCAGTTTTAGAAATACTCTGCTCTTGTACTCTTAACTGATAATAACCTGATCTCAGGTCAATTTTGGAGAACACAGTTGCACCCCTCAACTGATCAAATAAGTCATCAATGCAGGGCAATGGATATCTGTTCTTTATTGTAACCTTATTCAACTGTCGATAGTCAATGCATAACCGGAGAGTGCCATCCTTCTTCTTTACAAACAACCCTGGCGCTCCCCAAGGTGAAACACTAGGGCGAATGAAGCCCTTATCAAGCAGCTCTTGCAACTGTATTTTCAATTCTTTTAGTTCTGCTGGTGCCATTTTGTATGGTGTTATGGAGATTGGGTCCACACCAGGCATAACATCAATTTCAAACTACACTTCTCTTTCTGGAGGTAATCCTGGCAATTTTTCAGGAAATACATCCGGAAAGTCACATACAGTAGGAATGTCCCTCAGTGCTGGACTCTCCACTTGGGTGTCTATCACATGTGCCAAGTACGCCTCACACCCTTTCCTAATCATTTTTCTGGCCAGTGCAGCTGAAATGATGTTTGAAGGCAATAACTGCCTCTCCCCGTGTATTACTACATCACCATACTGGGGGAGACCAAAAGTGACTGTCTTCAGTCTATAGTCAATCATGGCATGATGCCTGGCTAACCAATCCATGCCCAAGATAATGTCATAATCTCTGAAGGGCATTTCAATTAAATCAGACAGAAAAGTGTGTCCTTGGATCATCAAAGGATAATCCCTATATAACCTATTTACCCTGACCTCCTGGCCTAATGGACTAGTTACTAGCACATCATAGTCCATTGGTACACACTGAATAGCTATAGAACACATCACACTAGCACTAACATACGAATGTGTGGAGCCAGGATCAAATAACACATGTACATCTTGGTCAAGGATGGAAAAATTACCAGCTACAACGTCTGATGTTTCAGCCTCCTCCCTCTGACGCATGGTATACACTTTGACTGGTGCGCCACTGGGTACTGGCTGTTTAACAGTGCTTTGACTTCCAGGCATGTTACCAGGACCCCTACCTCTGCCTCTACCTCTAGCAGCTGACTGTGACCCTCTAGGTGCAGAGACTTGGGCCGATCCTTCAGATGTAGCAGAAGGTCCAGACCGGCGCGGACTAGTATAATCTTTAGCGAAATGTCCGCTCCCTCCACAGTTAAAACATGCACCGGTAGCTTTGAAATAAACCCCACCATGAGTTCTCCCACAAGTTTCACACTGTCGTATTGATAGAGCTCCTTGGGGTGCTTGCTGGGTCTGCTGACCAGACCGGGGTGGTCTTTGGCCAGAAAATCTGCCTCGGCCAGATCTACGGGAGCTGGATCCCCCAAACTGTTTCCTTTTGCCAGAACCACTCTCAGATGCTTGTTCCGTAGTCTTTTCAGTCTTTTCTTTCTCTTGTGTACCCTTCTTCACTGCCCCTTCTGATTCTATCCTTTCCAGTTCTAGGGCCTATGAGATCAACTCAGCAAAATTCTAATGTCGGAAATCCACAACTTGCATTCTCAAATTCGGCCTTAACCCGGACTCAAACCTCTTACATCTATCTCTGGGGGTGGAGACTAAGCTTCCAGCATAATGACTTAGCCTTGAGAAGTCTCTCTCATACTCTGCTATGGTTCAGTCCCCTTGTTTCAAACTCAAGAATTCTTGTAATTTCATATCCACATATGCATCGAGAACCCACTTCTGTCTGAATTCCCTCAGGAAGTCTGTCCATGTCAGCACAGGTGGCTCAACCAAGCTGTGGGGGATGGTCTTCCACCATTCATACGCATCCCCTTGGAGAAGAGATACTGAATACTCAAATTTTAATTCTTCAGTACACTGTAACTTTCTGAAAACCCGTTCCATTCTTTCCAACCACTGTTCTGCCTCCAGTGGATCCACAGTGCCTTTAAACTCGATGGCCCCAAATTTCATCAATTTTTCATATTGCCGAGCTGAGGGCTGTGGTTGTGCTAAAGGTGCTTACATCTGAACTTGGGGTGGCACATTACCCGCCATTTGTTGAAAAAACGCAGCCATCTGCTGTACAAAGCGAGGAGGCTGGTGGAGCAGAGCTGGAATAGTGACCCACTCACGTTACGGAGTCTTTGGGGCTTCCCCTTGAACCTCAGCCTCAATAGATTGTTCTTCGGAATGATCTCCTCCTTCCATTCCGTTTTCCCAAAATTTCTACTTCCTGAGATCAAACACAAGGAGGTTGACCTCTGTTAGTGCATATTCATGATGTAAATACGTCATATGTATCAATTAAAGACACTTGAGCAGTTGTACTTATCAAAGAAATATTCATACACATAGTCAAAATTTATTGAAAAACCATGCTCTGATACCACTAAAACATGTCACACCTTACCCCTCTGTAAGGCATAACATGATCCCGTAGAATACTTAATGAACTACCGAACTTCACCTATCGATAACTCATTAAGTACCCTATAAGGGATTTTAAAACAAATTTTTTTTTACATTTTGGGAGTGGTGAGCATTTTGGTAGGAATTAAAAACCATTTATTCAAAGTTTAAATACTAGTAAAATTTTTTGTCCATTTTAATTTTTGCTGTAAATTTTATAAAAATTTTGACAGAGTTCCGTTTGTAATTAGAGAAAACAGTTCTTCAAATACCTGAGAAAAACACTTTCAAAAATTTTTCACAACTCTCAACCTCCAATAAACCTCAAATCAACTCAATTCAATTCACTTCAAAATAATTCCAAAATTCAATCAAAATTTATCATCACAAAATATTTAATAATTTCAACACATGGCATAAAGTATGAAATTCACAAGTACAAATATTTATTTACAAAAGGAAATCCAAAAAAATAATATTATTATAATTTATTTTATAACTGCTCAACTTTATATTGATACATACAACATTTCTATATTTACATCAAAATTAGCTACAAGGGTATAAAATAATACCCATACGAAATGATCGATGTGGTCCACAATTCGATAGCAGCTCACTCTGCTGCTTTCTCCTTGCTCTTATATGCGACAGTAAAATAAGCTATCGCTGAGTATATAAATACTCAGTGGTGCACAATAAAAATTTAAAATGCAATACATAAATCGTTCATTGATGAAATACTATTTGAATACTTCTCAATCACATTTCACAAATATCAAAGCTCATAATAATACCATTTAGTCAAATAATCTATTAAACACAGTGTTGCCAAAATCATATACACTTAAGCCATGACACAAAATTTTCGATCAATACCGTGTTGTACACCACGACAAAGCAATCTACAGCCCCATTAATCAAAATCAATGAGGGAGGTGACTAGCTAGCTAATGAGTACTCATCCGATCTCAACCTCAACTGGCAAGCCAGAGAGGGAGAAAAATAAACGATCTCAACCCCATAAATGGAGGAGGAATAATGTGATATTGTCATGCCAAGTGTGAACATAAAATCAAATCAAAACAATTTATTCAAATAATTTATTGAAAATCTGGTAAATTTTCAAAGTCATATTCACAATCATAAATGGCAACACAATTCGTAATTAACTCAAGAAAAATCAAATTTTCAAGAATCATATATTTAAACAACAATTACTGTGCATAGACCTGACGTGAGTCGCCTCTAGGCCTTGACTCAGTCTCTCAGAGCTTCCAAGTCTTTTTCAGCTGAAACACACAATTTCACAGTGTTTCAGTACCATAACTTAGCATAAATCTAAAAATAAATTTCACTTCATTTTTACCTAGCTTTTATGTGCTAATTTCGACGTTCTCGAAGTTTTTGTGTTTCGAGTTACTATTCACTATACTATTCAAGTCAAATTGTTGACTTTTTAAGGCTTTATAGGTATGGGAACTCCAACCTCACCCACATACCACATTTTGGTCATTAACTTTGTTGGTTTTGGTCATTTTCTCAAAACTTAAGTCCTTTTGGCAAAATTGTCAAATTTTCAGTTTTGGTGTTCCTAATTACACTGTTCCATTGGTCAATCTACTATTGGAATTTGATAAAACTTCCTTCATAGAAAATGTTCCTTATTGTCTTAAGTTTATTCTCATTTTTGGATCACCCCAATTGGAGTTTTGTAGCTCAAGTTATGGCCATTTAAACCATGGCTGCCGGATTGGGAAACAACCCAGATTTTCTGGGCAATTTTGGTGCTGGCAGATTTGGGTCACCAACTTGGGGTGGCCAAATGGCTTGGTTGCTGACAGAATTTGGACTTGTGTTCTTCATGAAAGTTTTAGGTCTATATCTCATCTAACCACTGGTAAAATTTCAGGTCAATTTGACCTGCCTAGCTCGAGTTATGACCAAATGAACAAACACTGTTCATTTGGTCAGTTTGCACAGTGGCAGACTGCACTTATCCAAATTTGGTCAATTTGTTCACTAGGTTTTGGTCACTTTTTGGGCATGGTTCCTAAATGAAAATTGTGTCATTTTATGTCTATTTTTATCCCCAATTGGTACCATATCAATTGGACTTGTAAAATTTTAGTTTTGGTCCTTCAAAGTTGACTTGGTCATGCTGCCAGCAGCATGACCATACACCCTTTGAATTTAGTTTCAATTCCAACAATTCAAACACAACTCATTTGGTCACAAATGACCATTTTTCACTTCATAATAAGTCAAAGACATTATTTAATCATTTCTCATATTTTTGGTTCATAAACCCTAAGCCCCAAAACCCTAGTTCACAATTTCTTTGCATTTAACCAAATCTAAACATTTCAATCTCATTACCACATTCACATAAGCTTGCCTAACATAATAAATTCAATCAAAACACATGCTTTTCATCACAAACCCTAGCTCCCAGAATTTCCATCTAGTCCTCCAATAATTAATTTCTTTTCATTTTAAGTTTATTTCTAAGTTAATTAAGCTATAACACAACTAATTCAACTAGAAAATCAAATTTAGTTTACTAACCTTAGTGCAGAATTTTCTTTCCCTTCAAACCTCTTCCTTTCTTCTTTCTTTATTCTTCAATCACCTTTTCTAGTTGCCAAACAAGCTTTAACCATGGTAGAGTAATTTTCTATGGTGAGATTTTTGGTTTTTCAAGCTCAAAGATGAGCTTTCATGGAGGTTTTAAGGGTGAGAGAGCTTTGGGAGAAAGAGAGAAAGAGAGCTACGGGAAGAAGAAGATGGATCTCTTTTTTATTTTTTTATTTTTTTCATTTAATGTGTATTTATGCAAAATTTGACTTAGTCAAATTGGTTTATTAAATTAAAATTAATTTTGATGTCATATCTTATGTCATTTGGTGATGTCATTATTCAATTTTCTTTTTTTTTTATGTGTTTTTTTTAAATATGTAGTAAGAAAAAATTATCCTAAAATTTAAATTTTTAATTATTAAGTTTATTGCATCATGCATGATGTCATGCATGATGTAATAAGCTTTTTCACCTTTTCCAAATTTTTTTCTTTTTCTTTTTCATATATTTTTTTATTAGCTCTTTAATTTAATTCTTGATCCCAAAATTTTCTTTTCTCCGGTTTTATTTGACAGTTAGGTCAGGAGTCAGCTCTCGGGGTCAATTGACCAAATTGCCCCTCGCCGGTTCATCCCGGTTTGTAAATAATCCAATATTTCTTTCGGCTCCTTGACCTAATTATTTGACTGGCTTAACAGTTCTTTTTCGTGATTTTCTCTTTTCCACTGTGTTCATAAGGGTCCTAAGGACCGCAGCGTCACATTTTACGATTCGAAATTTGAGTTTAAAATGACTTCGTAGTCGTTCCCGAGAAGGTCACCCATCGCTGTGACTCTCGGCTCGTTTAACCTCTTATGTTCTGTTTTTCTTGTTTATACTTAACTAATTGAACATTACTAATTATTTGTATTTATGGCTTCTCTAGTTGTCTTAAGTATGGTTCTAATCCCCTTAATTGTCCGGACCGACTCCGATCACCGGAACAGTGAAATATACCACGCTATATAAATAGGGGTGTTACAATTACCTCCAGAGTTAGAGAAGATACATAATGTCTTCCATATGTCTATGTTGAGGAGGTATAGATCAGACCCATCTCATGTACTATCAGTAGAAGAGATTGAGATGAATCCAGACCTCACATATGAGGAAGAACCTATTGAAATTCTGGCATATGAGGTGAAGCAGCTACGGAACAAGCAGATACCGTTGGTGAAAGTGTTGTGGAACCATCATTCGGACCAAGAAGCTACTTGGGAACGAGAAGAGGACATGAGGAGACAGCACCCACAGCTATTTAGAGACTGATACTAGGTAAAATTTTGAGACGAAATTTATTTTAAAGGGGAGAGAATTGTAACACCCCTATTTGCATAGCCTAGTATATTTCACTGTTTCAGTGACTGGCGTCAGTCCAGACAATTAAGGAGATTAGAACCACATTTAAGACACCTAGATAAGCCTTGAATACAAATAATTAGTGATTGCTAGATAGTTAAGTATAAATAAGAAAAACAGAACATAAAAGTTTAAATGAGCTGGGAGTCACAACGATGGGTGACCTTCTTGGGAAGTGACTGCGAGGTCAGTCTTAACCCGAATTTTGAACAGAAAAATATGACGCTGCAGTCCTTAGGACTACTGAGAACATAGTGAAAAAGAGAAAATCATTGAAAAGAATTGTTAAGCAGGTTAAATAATTATGTCAGAGATCCGAAAGAAATCTTGAATTACTTGCAAACTAGATCAGACCGACGAGTGGCTATTTGGTCAATTCACCCCTAAAGGTGACTCCTGACCTAATTGTTCAATAACATCGAAGAAATGAAAATTTCGGAAGCGAGAATTAAGTTAAAGAACTATTGAAAAATTTAGGAAAATAGAAAAAAGAAAAGAAAAGTTTTATTACATCATTAGGTGACATCATGAATGATGTCAAAATTAAAATTATTTTACTCAAATTTTTTACTAAGTCAATTATGGCATAAATTGAGATAAAAACAAAATTAAAAAGACAAATTTTTTTTCTTCTTCTTCTCCAAATTTCCTTAGCTTTCTCTCTCCCATTTGTTCTCTCACAAAAAAACTCCATTAAAGCAAGAAATCAAGCTCTTTAACCCCTAAATTACCCATAAATTCCCCAAATCTCTTTGATTAAAGCTTGTTATCTTCACTTAAGAAGAAGATTGAGGAAGGAAAGAAAGGAAGAAAAAGGAAGAAATTGTAGAAGTAGAGATCAAACAAAGGTTAGTACTTAAACTTTACATCTTTTGTTAAATTTTCATATTCTTAGTTAAGTTAACCTAGAATTGAACTTAAATTCAAACAAAAACAATAATGGAAGGACCAAATAGAAATTTCAGCCAGCTATAGGGGGGGACTTGATCAAGATTTTGATGAACTTGAATGGTTAATTAGGTTGAATTAAGCATGTAGACAATGATTATAAACTTTAATTGCATTAGATTACACAATTGTGTAATTAGGGTTCTTAAGCATCTTGAAGATTGGGAAAAAAATTGGAGAAATGGTCAATTGGTGCAAATGACCCTAATTGAAGTGAGAAATGGTCAATTGGGACCATTTGTGGTATGTTTGAATTGGTAGAAACCAAGTGAAATTCGGATTGGTTAGGGTTACTATTCTGGCAGTTTGACCTAGGTCTCTTTCAGGGACTAAAATTGAAAATTTACTAACCCAATTGGTGTGAGGCCAATTGGGAGTGAAAATAGACACATGATGGCCCATTTTTCATTCATGGCCCATTTTTCATTCAGGAACCATACCCAGAAAATGACATTAACATAGTAAACAATTAGGTCAAACCCGAGTGTAGTGCACTGCCACTGTATCAAAATGACTAAATAAACAATGTTTGTTCATTTAGCCATAACTTGGGCTATACAGGTCCAAATGACCTGATTTTTGTGGCATTGAAAAGGTATGACATAGCACTACAACTTTTATGAAGAATACTAATCCAAATTATACCCATAACACAGTCATTTTGCCACTTAAAATTAGTGGTCCAAAATTACCAGAACCAAATTAGGTGCCCAAAAAATCTGGGTTAAACCAATCCAACCAGCCATGTTCAAATGGCCATAACTTGGGCTACAAAACTCTAAATGGAGTGATTCAAAGAGGGGAATTAAAGATAAGACAATAAGGAATAACTTTTATGAAGAACACTTTGTCAAATTTCCACAGCAATTTGACCAATGGAACAGTGCAAAATAGGACACCAAATTTAAAAATTTGAAAATGCAATTAGGAGACCTAAAAATTGAAAGGGAAACTAAAACCAACAAACTTGGTAACCAAAATGTGGTATGTGGGTGTAATTGAAATTTCCATACCTATTAAGCATAAAAAAGTCAACAATTTGACTTGAATAGAGTCATGAACAGTAACCTCAAAATGCAAAATTCAAATAACGTTAAATCAAGCATATTAGAGCTAGACATAAGTAATTATGAATTTATTATATGTTATAATGCTAAAACACTGTAAAATTATGTGTTTCAGTTGAAAAGAATACTGGAAAAGAACCTGAGATATCGAGTCAAGGCCTAGAGGCGACTCGTACAAGGTTTGTGCACAACATAAAATTTTTCTGTAAATTCTCTTGATAATTTGTTTTGATGCATAAATTGTGATTTATTTTTACTGCAAATTTGTGAATGAAATGAATATTATGTTTTTGACTTGAATTGTTGGAAATTTGATTGTATGTGTTTGAATTGTCAATAAATGTTTAGTAAAATGTTAAAATAGTTTTGAGACTACAGTGTCATGACCATATATCTGAATGCCTCACTAGCATGCCTAATGAGAGGAATTAGTTTTGAATTTTGAATTCCCTCTCTGGTTGAAGTGTTGAGGTGTGTGCCAGTAGAAAAAGAAATCGAATGGGTTCCCATTGTTTGAGCTAGCTAGCCTCGAGATTCCTCATAAGCCTTCGGCTATTGAGATGAACATTGTGCTGATGGCATGATATAACTGTGAGTTTTTATGAAATCTGTTTTGGGACTTCCAAAATAAGATTGTTTTGACTAAAATTATAAATTGTGTTTTGTATTTATTTTTCATTTTCAGTACCATATTTGAATAAATGTGATTGGATTTATGCATAAATTTTTATTTTAGTATGTTGTGCACCACTGAGTCATAGTACTCAGCGATGAGTATTTATCGCTGTCGCAGATAGAGAGACTAGTAGAGCAGCGGAGTGAGCTACTGAGGATTTCAGTGCTACTTTTGGACCTTTTATCGGGTATAATTTTATATCATGATTGTACATGTTTATTTTGATGTAATTGACTGAATGTACATTTATAAATTGGTCATGAGCAGTTGTACAGATTTTGTAATAATGTTATTTTGGATTTTCTGATGTAATTTAGACTGATGAATGTAAATTAATGTTTCTTGAATGGAATGTGAATGAAAACTATTTAGTATTATTTCTAAAATAATTGAGTTGAAAATTGATTTAAATTGCAGAGATTGGAGAAAATTATGTTGACTTGAGTTTTAATGGTGGTTGAGATTGGTTGAAGTGTTATATTGGAAGTGTTTTCTACAAGTAAAATTTTTGGTTTTTCTCAATTACAGCCGGCACTCTGCCGAAATTTTTCCAAAATTTGTGAAAAAATAAAATGGATAAAAATTTCACATAAATTTTAAACTTCAATTAAATATTTTTAATGCCTGCTAGAAATGCTCACCACTTTTAAAAAGAAAGAAAATTATTTTAAAATCCATTATAATGTACTTAATGGGTTATCGGTAGACAGAGTCGGTAATTCATTAAGTATACTACGGGATCATTTTATGCCTTACAGAGAGGTAAGGTGTGATAGCCAGTGTGAAGAAGACTTCCCTCCTTTAAGGCATAATGTTGATCCTATCAAGAAACTTTCTTGCAGGCGATTTATCCAGACAGTAGCTGTTTAACTTCATGGCTAGGTAATGCTACTGACATTTGCAGAAGAAGATTTGAATTGGCATACTCTTATTGCCAAAGCCTAGAACTCAATTATGTAAAACACTGACAAAAAGGTTGATATTGTAGTCAATAAAGCAAGGCAAATAAAATGCAAAGTGGAGACTTTAGAATAACAGTTCATTAAGATCTACATGGATCTTTAGATTAAGATTGACCACCTTGATAAGTACCTTTAATTACTCATACAACAAAAAAGCTTTGGCCAAGAATTTTTCAAAAGGAAGTAGAATTGAGGAAATTAAATGCCCAAGTAGTGCAAACGGAAGTTGATCTTTCTTATGCTCCATAGATGTATGCTGAAATGCCTCTCCAGTTTGCTCCTTCTAGAAAAATGAAACAGTCTTTATCAGCCTTTTCTAAGCCTCAAATTACACAATATATAGCATTAAGGCTATTATCCTATCCTTTGCCCTAAGAAAAAAAAAAAAAGAAAGAGATCCGACAAAAGACCAATGGATCCTCCTAATCCTCCTCCTGAGATGACTATACAACCAACCCAAGACAATTCTGATTCTTCTTCTGAAATATGCATATCAGAATTTGACTCAGAGAAACAGTTAGCAGATATTACAAATTTGCTTATGATGGATTCTGCATGAATTGGTCCGCCTGGATCAACCCAAGCGTCCAATCAGCCATTTACTCAGCCATCTACTTCCGAAACATCACAACCTACTATTTCAATAGATAATTCTGCAGTAGTTCATGAATTATTCCATTCTCAAGGAGGTCCATGGCTTACCTTAGATGATATTCCTCCTTCTCAATGGAGAAACGGGATAGTCCCGTTTGGCACATGGATGACACACAAAGAACAAAAGAGGGAACTACTATGCCTATTATTTTTCGAGAATTTACAGTAAGATTGATAGGAACTCTTCATTCTTGGTGGGTATCATTAAGAGAATACAGACAGGCTTACTTTTACACTATAGATAATACAGCAAAAGTTCTTGGCATTATCCACATGGAATTTCTTGGAGATGCAGGAAACATTCTTACTGATTGTCGAAGAGAATTCCATGAAAGGAAGTGCTGCTCATTAAAGCAAAGACATATTGAACAACATTATCAAAAGATGGCTTATCTTCTTCATATGCTAGCCAGAAGAGACGATATCAATCTCAAAACCACTTACATTTCTTTCTTGCCAGATAAACTAATCCCAGAAACTAATGAAAGAATAAAGGGAAGAGACCTGTCCGATGTAACCTTAGGGGAAATTCATTAATTCTCATTGGTTACATTGGAAAAGCTCTATGATCAGAAGTATAACTGGGAGATGTTTGTGACTAATTCAAAAAAGCTTGGAAGAATTTGCAATGAATCCCATTCACAGATCAAATGCAAGGAGAAAAATTGCATTTATAAGAACAAGAAGAAGCTTCACTATAAGAAGTTTAGATATGGCAAAGGCAATAAACAGAAGAAAGACAAATTCTAGTTTTTCACAAAAAAAGGCTAACCGAAATAGATCATCAAAGTTTGATAAATGTTACATTTGCAGGAAAAAGAGGCATAACACAAAAAATTGTCCTTAAAATCCCAAGAAAAGAGTAAGGATGATCCAACAAATACATCAAAGTTCATGCATAAGCTTGGAGGATGCTGATGTTGAATCTTTATTCTCAGAACAAAGCAAGGCCTATCAAGATACTGTCTTTACTCTTGAAGAGCTCCCAATGGATCATGAAGATTCGAATCCTAAAGAACTTTCTTTAGGAGAAGAATATGATTTCCATTTCAACAGCATAAATACATTACAACAATGCTTCTTAGCCCAATCAGCTGTTCAAAGTCCTCTAGTCTAACTTCATGTCCTACCATCTAAGTATGAAAGACCAATTTCAGTTATTGGTTTTATGGACACTGGTGCACACAGGAGCATAGAATATTTTAGAGCTGCAGACGGAAAGGTCTTTAGAATTGATCTTATCACTAAAAGTTCCACTGGAATTTAGTTCTTCCCATACTGCATAATCTGGATAAAAGTCATCAGAATGGATCTTCATGGAAAGGATTTGCTAATTGGATTTTATGCATATCAATAAGCATAGAAGCTATAAATCCTCCCTAATGGTTTAAAATTTAAAATATTTTTTAAGCTATACACTACAATTCCAAAGTTATTCTCTTTATGAGGCACTAGAAGATTTTTAAGAATACATAGACTTGTTTTTGCCCTTCTGTGATGACTCTCATGTTGATTTTCAGTAAGCAACACCTCTGTGAAAAAATTAAAATTTCTTTATTAAAATTCCCTTTAAGCTTAATAAAGACATCAATCCTACAAAAGCTACCCATCTGGGTATGACACCATTAGACCTCGCTCTTGCCCAACAAGAATGCCAACAACTTCTATAGCAATGTCTCATCAAGCCAACTGATTCAGAATGGGCGTGTTAAGCTTTTTATGTAGAGAAAAGATCAAATAAGATTTGTGGCAAGAAAAGGCTTGTAATTAATTATAAGCCTCTGAATCATTTCTTGCGAGATGATAAGTTCCCTCTTCCAAAGATTGGCTCATTATTCATTCATCTCCAAGATGCCTACATATTGTCAAAATTTGATTTGAATGTGGGATTCTGGCAACTAGGCATAGAACCAGCAGTTAGATACAAAATAATGTTTTGCATCCCAAATGCTCAATATCAATGGATTGTTATGCCATTTGGCCTTAAGGTAGCACCCTCGCTATTCTAAAAGGCTATGGTCTGAATCTTCGAGCCTATCTTGCACTTGGCCCTAATTTATATTGATTTTTACCCTTTGCAATAGATACTGCGGCCCATAAACAACATATGGACCAATTTCATGCTTTGGTCCAAAAATATCGAATAATGTTATCAGAGAAGAAATGTCATTTAGGCCAAACCGACATTGAATTTCTTGAAATGGAATTTAAAGATGGAAGATACCAGCCCGGTCCACATATTGCCAGAGAATTGCTCAAGTCCCAGATGAGGGTCTTATCGTAAAATAGATTCAACAGTTCCTTGGTATCATAAACTACTTAAGGGACTTTATTCCTCATGTTTCCAATTACACTAGCAAACTTTCAAAGATGTTGAAAAAATAGGCTCTAGCTTGGAACATGGAATAGACTACAACTGTTAAGACTCTCAAGCAAATCGCTCAGAATCTGCCACCTCTCAAGATTCCATGTACGAGCAAAAGTATTCTTCAGACTGATGCAAGTGATGAATACTAGGGTGCCATCCTCTTTAAGGAAATGGATGGGAAAAAGCATATATGTGGTCATGCTAGTAGACAATTCAAAGAATCATAAAAGCACTATCACACGATTTACAAGGAGATATTGGCCATTAAAATGGAATCAATAAATTTGAATTCCATCTTATAGGCCACTATTTTCTGATCATGATGGATGATTCATCTTTTCCTAAAGTGTTAGATTTTAAGAATAAGACTCTGCCTGCACCACAACTTTTGAAGCTCAAAACCTGGTTTGATAAATACAATTACACGATTCAGCATGTAAAAGGAGAACACAATCTCATCCCTGATCTCCTTACAAGACCAAAAACCTGTTCTCTTATCATCTCCAATCATTCCATCCCACTCATCCTCATGGCTAGTTCATCACCATCTTTTAGTTCCGCATTACCAAAATTTCTCATTCCTGCACTAGAAATATTTCCTCTAGGATTCACTCCAAACATGAGTTTGGCCCAAATCGTTGCGTATGCAAAAAACCACTTATTCCATTTCCAGAATCTGTCAAACGTCCTTTACCAAAAAAGGGATAATTACACTTATTTCCAGCTAGACACTCCTTTCCTGACAGTATTCAGCTTGAATCCTTAAGAAGAATTGCTTTTCAAAGAAAAATGGTTTCTGTGGTGAATGGTAACGTTTTATGCAATCACAGTAGAAGTCCTTGTTGTGGCACTAGACAACTTCCTATGTGATATGGCAAGCCAGAGGTCTCAATTATGGCATTTTTTTGAATGGTTTCAATCATTATCTGATTGGCACAATGACCTCATAAAAATCATAGAAGAAAATTATCTTGAAAAAAGATCACTCAAAGAAGCCACATAAGCCTACTCACTGTTTATCTTCCATCGTCCTTTCTTCAGGAATCCAGAAGGAATGCTAAGGAACCAAAACTCAATATATGAATGGCAATCTTATTCGCAGACCATAAAAAACAAGCTAATAAACTCTCCTCTTTAAAGAAGACTCTTGGCATATCTCTGCGAATTCAACAACTACCAACCCAAGGCCCAAATAGCAAGATCCATTTCCATAGGCCCAAAAGTCGAGCTCGAAGAAGTCCCTAATTATAACATCAAATTTCAAGCTCTCAGGATCCCACAGAAGAAGACGAGATCAATATAGTTTTGGCATCAGGAGACAAGGGAAAGACCCCATTGAAGTATAGTCTTGACAAAAGAATCTTTTTGGAAAAAGCATTGGGTCTGATGACTCAAATTATTACAATCTAGGCCCCAATCATGAGCCATCCAGCTCAGGTACAATAACCAAGAGCTGATAAAGTTTATGTGTCAGAGCATCCTATGCTCATTGTTTGTACTACCCTAGTGTGTTGTCACTATTCAGTATGTTGTTACTCTACTTTTTCTTTTTTAAAAGGTGTGTGTGTCCGAGTATCCAATGCTTACTGTTTGTACTACACTTGTGTGTTGTCACTTTCTCTTTATTAAAGTGATTCTTTTGAATCACGGGTGTGCTATAAGAACTCTAGCTCCTCTTCTATATAAGTAGTGCTTTGTATGGTTAAAATTCTCAGAATGAAAATAATATCAACTCTTCTATAAACTTTTACATGGCCTTCTAAATCTCTCTCTCTCTCTCTCTCTCTCTCTCTCTCTCTCTTGAAAATCTAAAATTGTATTATGTTCTTATTTCTTTCCACAGAGGCATAAGTTTGCTCTGCACTTACCTCCTTAAGAGGATCCTGAGCATCAGAAAAATACCAGCAACAAGATCCATTGCTATGGTTCCCATAATTAAATCTTAATATAGTAATACAAAAAGGGCACTGCTTGAGGTCTGTTATTTGCCATAGATGGTGTTATTTAATCTTGCATTACATGAGTATTATTGTACTAAGGTTAATTAAGGGCTCCTAGCAAGTTATAGTATCATTATACATTAAAAATTAAATTAAATTATCATACAATCATATTTATTTTATTTTTCAAATAATTTTTTATTTTAAATTAAAAAAATTAAAAAATTTCATTTAAAGCATGAAAATTCACAATAAAAAAAATTAATTAAATTAAATTTTATAAAATTTTATATTAAAAAAAAGAGGATAGTGGCAACGATGGCCATTTGATTTTGCATATGAATTACAGGAAAGACCCCATGTTTTCACGATTGGATGTATTTTTATGTGAAATTTTAAAAACTCACATTAAATAATTTGAAAAAAAATACACAATTTAAAATATGATATAATTTTGGCTATTTGACTATCTTTAAAAAGACTCGGGCTCTATTTGTTCTATTTGTTTTGAAAAAAATATATATTTTTTTATTTTTCATTATCTGGGATACTTAAAAAATATTAATAAAAAATATTTTTCTAATTAAAAAGAAAATTAAGAGAGTATTTAATTTGACTTATAAATTAATCAAATCTACTAAAAATTATAAATAGATTAGTATTTGATTTATCTTATAAATTAAAAAAATTATTTAAAATAAGAATAAAAAATATCTCTTAATTATGACTTATCTATTTATTTTAAAATTATATTTTAACTAAGCAAAAAATTATATTATCTTAATAATTTTTTAAAACATCAATACTATTCTTACTTTAATAATCATAGCACAATAAAATTTTTTTTTATCATTTTAATAAATTAAATTACTTTTAAATACATTTTAACCAAATATCTTAAATTATTTAAAAATTAATTTTAAATAATTTTATTAAATAATTCATTATTTATTTTTAAATTAATTTATAAATTAAAAAATATATTTTAAATTAAAAATTAAAAATAAGTAATTAAGTCAAACATTCAAGTTATTTTTAGGACTTTTTCTTTTAAAACAGAGATACTTCGGAAACTTTCACAATTTTATTGAAATTTTTAAAAATATTTATATATATAATATAAATATTTATTATTAATTTAATATTATAATTAAATAATAAAAAATATTTTTATAAAAAATATATTATAAAAAATAATTTTTATGTAAAATAATTTTTATATATAAAATTATTTTTTACAAAACAACCGAAACCCCAAACACTTAAAATTATTAATTTTTATAATGTAATACATCTCTCAAGATAAAAGTTTTTTTTTTTAATTTTAATACTTAATATGTTTAAGTTTATTTATAATTCATGGATCCATATAGATTCCTCCACTTACACTATAGAATATGCTTCTTCTTTATCCTCTTGCTGATCAACCTGGCCACATGGACCCAATATCCTCCTTACGTCCAAAACAAAGAAGCCCCACTTAAGCTGGTCCAGGTGCCAGAGAAGCAGAGGTTGAGTGCACTTCGCTGCCCCTGCCAGAAACCTCGCATACGCAGAGGGGAGCTCTATAAAAATGGCTCCAGTGTTGGTGTTAACACATGGCGATGGCGCTTCCTTAAGAAATCTCCCCAAACCATCAACTAATTCCTTCTACAGACGGCCATTCAAGCACACAAGCTCTCTCAATGTTCCTTGCAGGCTTTTACCACCGCATTCCACTAACGTTTTGCTTTCTCGCTTCTTTAGACCATCACTTCTCAGGTAACGGTACAGTTTCTGTTTCGGCGACTTTGATTGTTTGGTTGCTGAGAAAAGCGAGGAAAATATATCTATTGTGTCATGACTTCGAAATTGATGTCTGTGTTTGATTATAGAAATATAATGATGATTAATTGTTTTCTTTGAATTAGTGAATTTTTCAAGGCATTAATATGCAATGTGTCTCGTGTCATACAAGCAGGGTCAGGAGCTTTCAGGGAGAAGATGCTGACAATTTTGAAGTTACAGAAGAAAGTTTGGATGGACAAAATAAGGGTGCCAATGAGAAAATCGGAAATCAGAAAAATAATCTTAGTGCTGAGGGAAATTCGTTTCTATTAATATTAGCAATTGCTGTGGGCGTAGCTGCTATAATTACAATTACATCAATTGGTCTCAAATGGCCTAGTGTTGGGTCATTCTTTGGTGTTCAATCTCTGGCTGAAAGTTCAACATCTTCTGCCCTTGCTTCGCCCCCTGTGGGTTTCACTTTCAAAGCTTTTGGATACAGAATCATACTTCCTGAATATGCACCAGGGTATGTTGCTGTTATGCAACTATTTAGGTTGAGTTCAATTATATATGTCTTCAAAAGGAGAGAGATAGATGGCCTTGCCTCTCTGTGTATGACAAATTTCTGTTAAATGGCACTATTCTTAAGTTTCTCCTGAAATTGCTGCATTGAAGGTGGATATATTTTTGGTTGCTCATGGCTGCTGGTTGTGGACTATTCATCAGTGAGGAGGCTTTAAATATTTGGGTCTGTCCTTTCTACCGGTACTTCTGTTTTGCTAACTCGAGCATTTTCTTTAGCTCTTCAGATTTGGTTAGGTTTTTGAGTTCTGTACAAATAGTGTTTAAATTCTTACTTAAGCTTTTTGGTGATTTCCTTGGATATTTAGGTTGGCATAACCTTATCGCGGATGCTGTCAGTGGATGGAACATGGCAATCTTTTGTTGAGTCGTTCTCCAGAAATGCTCCATACATAATGTCTACAGTATTCTGGGTGTACTGGTTAGTGTCAACTTCACTTTTTTATTTTGTACATCACGTGCTATTGCTGTAGGATCAATAAATGGATTTTTCTGTGGCAATAATTCTACACCCAAATGAAGTTTTAGAAGGCTTTGTTGCACCTTGAAGTTCACTCGAGGCAAGGTTCAATTAGAGTACCTTTAGGGTTGAGCCTTAGCTAAAACAAGGATAAATCCCACAGTGATTATTAGTCATCAATTCAACAAATGGAGAATTATAATAATTTTAGATTGAACGAAGTAGCTGTTCAATATAAACAAACCAGATTTATGATTTTTGCTAATATGTTAGTTGTTTTTAATTTTTTTGACGCTGCTGCTCTGAATTTTGACTAGTTATGGTAATAATTTCCTTGTGAGTTATGAATATGTTGCAATATGACTCATCAGGGGAGTCTGTATCAGTGATATGATACCATTCTACCTTGGGAAGCTTTTCAGGGAAAGCGGGGCAACTGATGATATTTGTTCAAAGGTTTTCTCTGTTCAATCACATCTAGATGCTTTTCTTGGTTAATGAACAGATGTTACCTAGTTAATATTAAGCTTAAAAAATTCATTTTGCAACTAGCCTGTCTTCTGTTGTTTTCAAAATATTTGTTATGATAACATTGATGATGGCTATAGCTAGGGATTGGTGAAGAGAAGGTATCGAGCATTACACATACTGTGCAACAATATGGAAATCTTGCAGGCATTGGTGAGTTATAAGAGCCCAGTCAAATTTTGCAAATATTTGTATTCTCAATAATGTTAGGATCAAATGATGAATTATGAAATTTATGTATATACTCATTGCTATCAATGTTAACAAATGTGGATTATGGTATTCTACAATGATTTATCTTTTAAGGACATTTTAGGTGGTTCTTAGATGATTATACAATAAATAAATTTATTGTGGGCATTCGGCTGTTACACTGCTGTTGCTGTATTTGGACAGTGGCACAGGCATGTGTATGCAAGTGCAATCACCAGATGGTCCCTGTTTATTCAATCCTCTAAAAGTTACTTTGATCAGATAATTTTTAGATCATTTCATTTGGATGCTTTTGAAGTACATTGAAAATTTGACCATGCAGTAGAAGTTGGTTGGAGGGTGAGTGTTGGTGCAATGGTGAGGTTGCTTCTTTTTGATCAGAAGGCCATAGGTTCAAGTTGTGGAAAGAGCTTACTGCAAACAATGAGGGGAAGACTCTGTATAGCCTCACAAAGCAGAGAGTCCACTAGGGATGCAACCCCCCTCTTTCTCCTCTCTTCTCCCCCTGTTTTTTCTTTTTAATGGAAGTTAACTGTTTATAATGTATGATAGACAACTCGGTTTCTTATGGGGAAAGCCATAGTAATGCTGTAAATTTTCACTAAGTTCATGTCTTTTCAAGATGACATTGAATTGTTGAAATACTTGCAATTGTCTTGGGTTCTACCACATGTATTTCTTCTATGAAAGCCACTATTTTACAATGCCCTATCTGCTGTCTTCTGACTATCTTTGCTCCAGCCTAAGGTGCTTGTCCTTGTATCAGGTGCTTGATCTTAGTAGTCTCAAGACGATATTTCCTACCTATTTCTTGTTTCTTTCTTTCAATACAACTTGTATTCTTAAATCTAGAGAATTTTTTAGGCTTTCTTTGTGTTTTTCTTCCCCATTTTGATTTAGATCATCCTGTACCATCTGAGATGCTTTCTATTTAAGAACTTAACAGGGTGGTACTGCTTTTCTTTTTCCCTTTGGCTATTCACTAATGAGACATGAATTGGTGGAATGCTTTTGATGATTGGAAACTGATTTGAATGTTTTATCAATATTATTGTGTATGCATGATTGTACAATCTGTACTTCATATTTATTTTCCTTATCCTTCATTGTATTGTGGCTTGCAGTGGAGCGGTTTTCACTTGGAGTAAGAAATCCTACAGCTTTCCTAGCAGGGACGCTGGTTAGTGGTCATCATTTGTATAAAGACTGCGCTTGGGAAATTGGTTTTCATTCTCTTACCACTATTAAATTAATAATATTCCTTATGCTTGAGTGACTGCTGGTTTTGACTCAGTTTATAGATTTTCTTGATTTATCCCATGCTCTTAATTTTTTTCATCTATGGTTCTCTGTTCTTTTAATATGGCTGAGCTTGGCTTTTTGACATTTGCTTCATTGGAGTACTGCTTACTTTAGTGATTTATGAGCAAGCATGATGACAGCCAAATTTAAAGCCACTATTATGTTTTCGGTTCATATTATGTTTTCTTGCATTGAGCACACCTATTTTAATTCTTTCCTAGCAAGATGCATGCCAAATGAAGGGAAAAGGGAAGCAATTAATTCTTAATACACTAGAAGCTACTCTAGATACTCTTTGGATGCTATAATGAGTGAATTACCACTGTTGGAGGTGCTGCGTTCACATGCTGTTCATGTTTCTCAAGAACATGGTATGCTGCTATTATTCCATAGGTCATAAGATCTATGTAATCCTACCTAATGATGTGCTTAATATTTAATTGAGTTTTTGTTTATAAATAAATCCTCTCAAAGGCACTGAACCATTGAAAGATATGTTTTACAAAATATATAATAAAAATATTGTCTGATGATCATGATGATTCACCTGCAACATTTATCCTGTCTCAAATGGACATTCTTGCTATGAAATGAGGTTTATTCATCATATTCACATTTCAAACATGTTTTATTGGTCACCATGATCTGTTATCTAAATGCAGGGTATATCTCCGGAGTTTTTCTTTGCTGGAGTTTGCTGTGGTGGCTTGATCACCCTTCCACTACAGGTATGCCTATTTCCATAGAAAAACATGCTGTTTCTATAGTGTTGCATGTATAAATCGTTTTGCATGTATCTTTATAAAATATAGTCTTTAATTGTCTGATTTCTATCTAACAACCTCCAAAGTTCAAACGATAAAGATTACTCTATTTAAAGCACTAGAGACAGTCAGCATTCACATACAATGTGTATCATATGTATTGTTTTATCTCAGATATAGAAGACAAAAATTTATGGCAAGCTTGATATGCACCATGAGAGCTAATCTCTGAATTCTCTGTTTATTGTCAATCAAACATGAATAACCTCTAGTTCCAATGTGGTAATGTCCAGTTAGGTAGATACAAGCACTATGGCATTATGGATAGGAAAACATAAATGTAATAGGTATAAAAAGAATTCCTAAAATACTAATAATATGTAGGACTGATCACCTAAAAAGTCTGGAACTATATATCGATTAACAATATGACCTGAACAAAGAAAAAGCTAATTGTTACTTAATTTTTTTGTTAGTTATGAATAGCTACTATGGCTACAATTTGCTATTTTGTAATTCAGGATATAATTGCAAATTGGCATAAAATACTTAAAATATTTTTTATTCTTAAAAAAAAAATACAAAAACTCCAGATGACCTCTTAAATACTAATGCTTAAGAAAACCCTAAATATCATATATTAGTAATTATATAGGGATAGTTCCTAAATTCATTTCCTTATTTGCATAAAAATGTCTTTACATTTATCATGGTTTTATGCAGGCAGCATAATTGTCCTGCTTGAATCTTTGGTTTAACCTATTTTATTGCACTTAAGATGACAGGATTTCAATGGTTTGACGAGTTCTGACCTAGCTAATCAAATAGTTGGAATATTTATTTTCTTTAGTTGTGGTCTTGTTTTTCTCGGATAATTCCAATAGGCTAAGTCCTAACAGCAGCCAGGTGCATTGCTAATGCTGCCTGTTTCTTGTTTGTCAAGCTCAGCTAGGTATTGGATTTCTATTGAGGGAACGCCCGGTGGTTGCCCTTGCCACTGTTGCCACAGTAGTGGTAAGCAAAGTTCTTTGCATCATATCTTATTTTTATAATGCTGGTATCTAATTGGTAAAATTATGCAGGGCATTTGGACCATATTTCCATATGCTGTGGCTGCTTTGACAGCATTATTCCTTTACGTTAGACGCCGCCGCTCTACGTAGTAATTTCTTGGTCAACCCAATACTCTGAAACTTGGTAAGTGTAGAAGCTATGGAATTTACGAGTGCACCCTTACTACAGCCAATGGTATACTGAATGGTTTTGCAATGTCTGTTGAAAACCATCTTGTAGTTTTCTATTTTTAACTTTTTCTTTGTATGCTAGATATAAAATTACCTTCTGTATTTTTCTTCAGGAAGAATGATTTATATTTATTTAATTTATTAGCTCTAGAAAAGGATTATCAATGTAATATTGAAGATTCACTGTGGCAAGAACAATTATGGCTTGTTGGGTTGCACGTGATACAAATGCACTTCAGCATCTGCGAGTAGGGTTTGTCAAAATGATATCAGAAGCACCAATAGTATGCCAATGCTTGTCTGTATAACGTATGGGTGGGTGGTGGTTATTTTAGGCACTCCTCCAATACCATTTAGCTAATAATGGCAGCTACACCTGAATTTTCCTACTAGCTTAACTTGTTTGATGTGTTCTGGCCCTTTCTTGAGCCCTCAAATCCAATTCCTTTGATCCAACTTCATGAGGCCTAATGCAACCTCATGATATATGTCTGCGAGAAGGTGATTTCTTAGGCAATTTAACGCATTCTTGTTTGCCCCTTGTTTGGATACTTCAAAATTAAGGCAGCTAATCAATGGTCCTCATTAGCATTATCACCTAAAGTTTCTTTCGAATTACATCAGGGCATATGTAGCAAATAATGTGCATAACAAGCAGTCGATTTGAGTGTCCATTGGAGCACTTATTTATCAACGGTAGCAGAGTTTTCTTTCCATCAACGAGATTCTTGCTCTTTCTGTTCCTCAAACCATCAAACTAGGCGTTGTCATCCTGAAAGAAAGAAAGAAAGAAAGAAGAAAAGAGGATTACTGTTTGGAAGCTTGCAACCACCACCACAGTTATAGCTTGGGAGGTTAAAAACTTGATGAGTAATCTCTTAAGAGGACTCATCTTGGATAAAACAAAAATTTTCTTTTCTTGCCATTGACCGAACAGAGACATGTACTTGTATAAATACTCTGAAATGGCCTTCTGCTAAATAACTTACTTGATATCATCCATAAAAAGCTCCTTTCTCCAAATACGCCAAAAAGAACAAACTTTCACAAGGACTGCTAATATTTCTCATTTGTATTGATCTAGAAAGCGATTCACATGTCTCAAGCTGCAAGATATGAGACCTGAACATTGAAGGCTTCTTTCAGCTCTGCCAAAACCTCTACAACATTAGGGCACTTTGAGTTTTCATCTGTCAAGAACTAGTAGAGGGTAAGAATAAGATAACTGGCTATCATGATAGCCTGTAGTGCCCTTAACGACTATAGTCACATGACTTGAATATGGTTGCATCACTTGTTTAGAAAGGCCAAAGTCACAGACCTTTGGCATTCATGTCCTCGGCAGCATCAACAGCAATTTTCAGTCTACGAACCCAACTTAAAGAAACTTTTTGACAGTTTGAAGATAAAATGGTAAATTCTCAGGCACAGAAAACATTTAACTAATGCAGGATTCTTATGGATTCACAAATATACCATAAAAGGTAATGGGCCAATGATCCACCAGGTAGATTCTCAAAAACTAGTATTTGCAGCTTTGATTCGACGGCAAAAAATAGCATAATGTTTTTTTAATATCAATAAAGTATTATTCATTATTTTTTAACATTTTAATTAATATTTTTTAATAATAATTATGAAAAATTAATCAATATAAATAATTAAAAATAAAATGATATTTTTTAATTTTATACAATAATTTGAAAATTTTTAAAATTTGCATAATTTACGGGCGAATGATTTAGTAGTATTACAGGCTTCGAGACAAAAATCGGGGCATGGGGAGAGTGAAGATAGGGAGGTGTGCCTGGTCGCTAGTTGTCAGCTACACCCAGCCAGTTTTTGAGACCACAGCGACCACTCTTCCAGGTTTAAAAGCTTACTATCATCACCTTACCCATTACCAAACACTCCCTTAACATGCAGTCAGCCTCACATGAGCGTCTCTGCTTCTGGGTCTAATTGCTGCTGTCCTTTTTCACCTCCTAATGCCTTTTTTCTCCACTCTCATTGGATATTTTACCCTTTTGACGGATACCCATTTGGGCTGCCAAAAAGCAAATTTATATGCTAATTCACCTAATTATCCCTAAACCCCACGCATTAAGTTTTTAGTTTTCTGGGAGCAAAAGAAGCTTGTGAAAAGTTTCCATCTTTTTGCTTAACTGAGCTAATTGCACAAATCTGTAAACTTGGTACCTCTTCTTTTGAAGATTAAACCTGATTTTGTGAAGCAGGTTTCTTTTTTTTTTTTTTTCTTATAAAAAGTTCATATCCACAGTTTGTTCTGGATTTTTCTGGTGCTATTAAGCAAAGTTGTTCCAGTTGTTTCTACTCTTACGTAAAGAACAATTAGGTTTCAGTGCAAATAGCTTCATTTTGATTTCTGCCTGAATCTATGGATCTGTAGGCTTCCAGCACCCACTCCCCCCTCTCTCTCTTCTTTTTTTTTTTCCTGAAAATAGAGCTAGCTCTGTGGTTGGGCATTGTTTGTTGAAGCAGAGATGATTCAGTTGTTATTCTTAGTTCTCTTTGCTGAGGGAGTTGTGGCATTCTTATTACTGGTAAAGATTGGTCCCTTGAGAGAGTTAGTGATAAAGAGTTTGGATCAGCTGAAGATGGGAAAGGGTCCAGCTACGGTCAAGACCATTGCTGGTACTATGTCTGTGATTCTCCTTTCAAGCCTTATGAGTATTATTAAGATCCAAAACAAGGGTGCAAAGCTTGGCACCATGTCACCCATGGATCAGGTTCTATGGAGAACCCACTTGCTAGAGGCATCACTCATGGGTATGGTTTTATTCTTTTCTACCTTAGTTTACTGGTTTATTTACTGTTCTTCATTTACTTTATTATGATGCTTGTAGTATTGCTTTATATGGACAAGATTGTGCTTTCCAATTTAGCTTATTGGGTAATTGAACTTTATTGATGTTGAGTATGCACATTATTTATTACTGAACTATATACCATTGACACAAACGAAGAAAACTAAATAATCAGAGCAAAATATACAATATACGAGCTTCATTGACATTAGGAGTTTGAGGTTTAGCAAATTAAAGATGATAATTTTTTAGTAGACAGAACCTTTGATTATATCCTATTACGTATGAGGCTAGGACGTGGAAATTGCTGCTGGGAGTTAAGTTACTGAGAAATAGGTTAGAATGAATGTGAGTCCAGTCTGCATGACCTGTTGGATATGCTTCTTTGTCTAATTATGTCTTTAGATGTAGGGCCATGGCCAAACTCAAATGGCTAAAGGCTTCTTCAGGGGCGTGTATTGATCTTTGTGGTGCTGAAATTTGAGATGAGAATCATAGACGACATTTCAAATCAACTAGAATCTGTGAGATTCTGGAGAGATTAGATATGTACGGAAATTGGCAAGCATAAAATGACTTTCATGGAGAGAGAGTATGTTCTCCAATAGTATTTTTATGATTACCCACCAAGTTTCACTCTGTTTTTTGCTTGGAGAAATTAAAATTTTTCCATCTCGTATTGGCATTCGGCAACCATTCTTTTAGAAGAGTTACCATGCTTTTTAGCGGAGAGAGATCCAGCGAGGGGCCAAGGGGGGCACTGGGGCCCCCTAGAATTTAAAAAATTTTCACGGATATATTAGTCAATTCATGAACTCTCAATTTTTTTTTTGTGCACCATCTGTAGACTGTAGCGTGTGGTTCATGATCTGGTGCATTATGTTATTTTGATATCACAGACTGGTCTTTATTTTAGTCAAACTGAAAAATTCTCTGTTCAATAAATGATTTTGCCAATTGGCATTAAGCCTCTTCATTATGAACTCATCAGTTTTATCTTTTGACCTTATATGACTGTGAATTGTGTGGCAGTTCCTCATCTTTCTTAATATTGGCATTTCTTCTCCTATTTTGAACACTAGATGGTAAATCTTTAGCATCAAAGGTTCACTTTATTCAGTTTTTTTACTATTAGATAGATGGATTTGTCCTTGAATCAGATATAGATTTTACAAAAAAAAAAACTGATATAGGTTTTACATTTCACTTGTAACTGATACAAGAACCCTAATCGTTGCTTGTTTTACTTAGATGTTGAGAAAGTTGTGGCCTTATGTGTACTCTGTCGTTTCTTTTTTTCGGTCACGGGCTTCTTTATCATTTAATTTCGTAATTCAACAGTAATTTTACCATTAGCCTTAAAAACAGGACCTCTATTGTTTGGTTGAGAAATTTGATTGGCAAATGTGGAATTAGGAATACCCTTAATTTTTTGTAATTTAATTGTAACAACTTATTAACTTTTTGTAAGAACTCTCTCGTCGACTTATATTTATTTCTTATATGTTATTTTTATAAATTATATATTTTAATCCCGTCAATTGAATTTCTGCATCGGTCATTGCTTTCCAGTAGCCTTAAATTCACTTACTAGATATATCATTTGCCTTTGATCATTTATATAATTTTAAGTTATTTCATAGCTGTAACTAAATTCTTTTTGTTGGCATAAATGCTTTTTGTTTTTTGATGAATTTTCTGTCGATGGAGTGTGCAAAGAAATAATTGAACTTTGCCCCATAATGGTTTAACCCACTTTGGTCTTTGGTGATATTGACCAACTTTGAAATTATAATAGGGATGAAGTAGCCTATTCTAAGTATCCTCTGTTCTTCTTCGATGAAAAATGCCATTTAATTTTTTTATTTGAAAAGGAGAAAAATCAGTAGGATTTCACACTTTTTTTATTTGGCGAGGTAAAAACACAAATACAGGAGACATCCAAAGTTATATAAACTATCGAGGCATTGAATTGATGAGTCACACAATGAAGTTATGGAAAAGAGTGATTGAATGCAAACTTAGGGACACTACTAAGATATCAGAGAACAAGTTTGGCTTTATGCTTCATAGATTTACAATAAAGCCTATCTTTTTGTTAACAAGATTGATGAAAATTTATAAGGAGAAGAAAAAGAATCTATACATGGTATTCATTGACCTAGAAAAGGTATATGATAGAGTAACGAGTGAAGTTCTTTGGTGAGTAATAGAGAAGAAATTATGGGGGTGGTTACAAGTGTAAGAAAAATGGGAAAGGATACAAATGATTTTCCATAACAATGGGTTTACATCAAGGATTAGCTTTAAGTCCGTACTTGTTTACCTTAGTTATGAATGAATATTCAAAATGATGTCTCATGGTGCATGTTACTTGCAAATGATGTAATCTTTGTGGATGAAACCATTGAAAAAGTTAAATAAAAATTGTAGGTGTGGAGAAGGACTCTTGAGAATAAGGGTTTTAGCCTAAGTAGAATTATGATAGAATATATAAATTGTGAGTTTAAACTCTCATAGAAGGAATGGAATGGAGGTTCAATTGAATAGAATTTTGATACCAAAATACAACCAATTCAAGTATTTAGATTTTATCATCCATAAGAATAAAGTAATAGTTAAGGTTGTAACTTCTAGGATCAAAATAGGATGGATGAAATGAAGGAGTGTGATGAGCATGCTATGCAACCATAGGAAGCCCGATAAAGTGAAAAGTAAGTTCCATAAAACTATGGTCAAGTTAGCTATACTGCGTGGGAATGAATGTTAGCATATAAAGATCCAACATATGTACAACATGAGTGTGGCTGAAATGCGAATATTAAGATGGATGTCATGTATTATAATAATAGATAATATTAGGAATGGCTACATTAGCTAGAGAGTACATATAATACACATTAGAGATAAAATGAGAGATTATCGATTAAAATGTTTGGTCATGTCCAATGTCGAGCATCGAATGCCTCAATTTGGAAATGTGATGAATTAATTCAAAAAAGTGAGAAGGGAAAGGGGAGACTTAAAATGATGTGGAGAGAAGTAGTATCAAAGGATTTATAATTTTTGAATATTGATGAGGATTTTTTGTCTCAAATAGAGCCGAATAGCGGACCTCAACTAATTTGGGATTAAGGTTTAGTTGTTGTTATTTTTATTTTTGTAAAAACACAAATATAAGAGGGAAGGATAGCTGTATAAAAATCCTTCTGTGCTTCCAAATGTTGAGTACACTCTAGGTTTATGTAATTTATGCTTTGTTATTTGTTGCAGAAAGGGAAATTGTGGACTTTAATCCTTTTAGTTTTATAGCTGTTAGTAATGAAATAAAACATATATTGTGTTATCTGATAGATATTTTAAATTTAAACTCCCCTAACCCAGGGAAAATAAACCTGTTTGTTTTACCTTATTTACACCATTGTCTCTACATGAATGGGTGATAAGGCATGCCTCTCTTTTTTAGCCATATATTTGGCATATTAAAATTTTGTATTAGTAAGCCAGCTTGAGGACATCCCTGACTGTGAAAAAAAAAATATATATATATATATATATATCTTATTAGTCATTCATCATGGGCTTTTGGTTGATGTTCTCCTTCAATACGAGCTTTTCTGTTATTCTGATCTTACCAATTATGGCATGAAGCATACCTCAAGGGTAGGCTGCTTGCCTGCTTGTATCATATAAACAATGGAGTTTTTAGTTGATCACATGCATTCCATGATCAACTTGGGAGCATTTGGTTATCTGCGAATCTGATATAAATCAAACTTAAGTGAGGTACTTCACTTCAGGCTGATAATATAACAATGTTTATGATTGAGCACATTCAAGCCAACTCCATTGTCAGCAACTAATTATTCATAAACCGTCCCCCTCTTCACCACTCTATCTTTTAGTTAAGCCCATCATCCCTAAAATCTTGAACTTGATCTTGCAGGTTTTACACTATTTCTTGGCTTCATAATTGATCGTATGCACCACTATCTTTCAAAACTTATTGAGTTGAGAAGCAGCATTGGATCTTCAAAAGAGGAAGTTGAAAGGCTTCAGAAAGAAAAAACGGAGCTTAAAGGGAAGGAAGAGACAGCTTCCAAGGAAATAAAAGTACTAAAGGAACAAATTTCTAATCTATCAGAGAATTTGAAAAACCTGAAGTCGGAAAATGAGGAGAAAGACAAGCAGATTGAAACTGCCGAAGCCCATGTTGTTTCCCTTCAGAAACAATCTGCTGACCTATTACTAGAATATGACCGTTTGTTAGAAGACAACCAAAATCTTCAGGCTCAAGGTCTGGGATACAAGAGCTGAGGAAATTTTGAAAAAGTAATTCGGGTTTTATGAGGTATTTTGTTCACTGGTGGTTTTGCAGAAAACATCCCCATTTCGTGGAAATGGCCTTTAATCGATGCATCTTAATTGGGTATAAGGCGGCATTAGCATGGCTTCGATTGACCAAGATCAGAAATTTTGTAATTCTTCAATCTAGAATCTTTGGTTCTGCCATCTTTGTTTTCTATTGTTCATAGGGACTTTTCTTGCCATTTACTTTTCTCCAGCTGATATGGTTATGTAATTTAGATCGTTGATGGCATTCATATTTTTGAAACGGGTAAGAGATAGTTGGAACTATTCATAAATGTATCATGCTTCCTCTTTCTTTCTGTGCACCTGTTTGTTTTTTTTGTTAGTGTGCCCAAGTGTCTGCAATTACAAACAGTGGACTTTGGCTAGCAAAGCCATGGAAAAAAGTGAAGCAGATGACCAAATTTTTTTCCTTTATAGTGGAAGTCCCCATGTAATACCCAATAATTCAACAGAAAAAAAAGAAACCACTTTGTACCTATGTTGTGCAGCCCTAGTTATCAAGAGAACAAGAAAATCCCGAAAAATCTATTCTACAACTTGGGATTACACAAAGCTATAATTACCAGATAATTGGAAACAACGCTCCTTCAAGCCCAACTCACAGCAATCTATTCTACCACATCCTACAGGTTTTGAATGGGGATACAGAACCAGCAGGCACATCAATCTGTCTCCACGGTCTACCTGGCTACATATTCTTGATCAGTGTCAGACAGCAAGATAATTCCAGGACAAACATCAAAGCCTCAGTTTTCAGATGGAAAGCTGGCCCATATCGCATGGCAGTGAAGAAGTAAATGCCTTTCATTTGCATGGACTTATTTTCATTTCCCAGGCTTTGCTTTCTTTCTCCACCCACATAAAAGTTCCACTCAAATGAACGAACATCTGGCTGTGACCGAGTTTTCCAGTTCCAAAGGTATCCACTGTCCTCAGCAGACTCCTGTAACATGGGAGGCAGATTTGGAGATCAACAGTGTCAAATATCTTATTGACAACATATGCATGTAGAACTAAATCAGGAACTGCTAGAACCTGCTAGGGTTCAAGGACGGGGATATAATGTCCAAAGCTCCATAAGAAGCGTCCGATCATGTGATTGGAAATTTGGGCTTTCTGCTACAAGGATCTCAAAGTGATTGCACAAAAAAATGTCTTCAATCTTCTTCAATGTTATGATGCACCAACCCAGTTTCTGGGACACTTCTGATAGCTCTCATCTCATCATTCAGAATACCCAATATTTGCAAGCTGTATTCATATTGATAATGGCTCTTGTCTTTCATTAGAAAAGCTTGGTGCTTCCCATTCTCTTCTACTGCACTATAACCAGGCACTTTCCTCATTCCTGTGTTTTTCATGAACTTCCTCAAAACAGCTGCTTCATCTCACTTCTTGGCCATGGAAAAGAAGTTAGAAACCAAAACATAAATTCCCAAGTCATCCGGATTTGACTGAAGAATCTTCTTTGCTGCCACCTCTCCAATCAATAATTTTCTATAATTATGGCAACCTGACAAAAGAGTAGCCCAAATGGCAAGCCCCAGTTCAATGTGCATTGATTCTATTAGCTGATAAGCATCTTCCACTAGTCTGTTCGGCTCAAAAGATCAACCATACAAGCATAATGCTTCTTATCCGGCTGAATCTTAGATTCATTAACCATGAAATGAAACCAGTGTTCGCCTTCTTTTACTAGTCCTTAGTGGCTAAAAGCTGAGAGAAGAGAAGCGAAAGTTGCATGTGGATTTAAGTTTTTGTTTCTCTCATCTGAAGGAATAGTGAGAGAGCTTCCTTCCCCTCTCCATGGATTCCATAGCTGGCAATCATTGCATTCCACAATATGTCCCTACAATCTATTTGATCAAATAAGGTACGTGCATAAGAAAGTGCTCCACATTTTGCATACATGTTGATCAATGCAGTGACTGAAACTTGCTCAAACTGCCTTCTAACAATATATCCATGTAGAGATTTCCCCCATTTCAAATATCCCACTTGTGAACATGCCAAAAGCGCATTGATAAGAGAACCAGTATCTGGTTTGAACCCAAAACTCTGCATCTCGACCAACAATGCAAGGGCGATTCCTACAAAACCATTTTGAGCGAAGCCAGAAATCAATGCTCCCCAAGAAATAACATTCTTACGTGGTATTTTCCCTGAAGACACGTGAAGCGAGCTCCAATTGCTCATCTTTAGCGTACATATCAACAATGCTAGCTTCAAGAAGGACATTGTCCAGGGCCTTCTCTCTCCTAACCATATGCACATGAACAGAAAGAACCAATTTTGAATCACCAAGACCACCACAAGCCCGAATTAACCCCGCTATAGCAACTTCATCTCCTTGAATACCCTCTTTCTGCATCTTGCTATGACCATCAATGGCTTCCGATGCCCGCCTGCTTCGTAGAAATCCAGCTATCATAGTAGTCAAACTCACAATATCCTTTTTCAACATTTTATCAAACACCACCTTTGCTTCATCCATTTTCCCGCACTTAGCGTACAAATTCAAAACAGATGGCGCAACAAACACATCACGCCCATATCTAAAATGCATAACCTGATGTCAAATTTCCTCTCCCGCTTCCAGCTCCATCAAGCTTGAACAGGCCTTTAGTGCGACTGTGAAAGTGGAGCTATCGGGTCTGACCCCCTCAGTTATCATATTATCGTAAAGATTTGAAACTTCTCCAGGATAAATTCGAGAATATACGATGATCATAGAATTCCATGCGTCCACGCCTCTTTGAGTTAAATTGTCGAATATGTGGCGGGCAGAAACGAGGTCGCCAATGCATGCATATGATGCGATTAGGCGACCAACGGAATTCGAGTTAGCGGAGAAACCAGTTGTGAGCATGAAAGCGTGGATTTGGGCAATCTATATTTTGTCTTTGCAAGCAAAAGGAGAGGTTTGAGGCAATTTGGCCATAAAAGTGGCCGCATTTATGAATTATTAGGAGCAAAAAAACCTCACTTGTTTGCTGCGTCGGTACCTGTCAAGTAAATGAGAAATGAAAATAGAGAGAAACAGATTTCAAAAGGGATTTTGGATTTTCTATCATTATTAGGAAAAAAGGTCTTCTTTTTCTTTGTGAGAGAATTCTTAATCAATTTCCATGATTTCTTGTTAAAAGATGGAAAACAATTCCTTGTACCTGCTTTGCTGAGTGTTGATGGTTGACGTCAATTTCCCACTTGCTCAGCTACTGTTTTTCCAAAGTGATTGTGAAATGGATAAGAATCAATTCTCTCAACTACCCAATTTTCTAATTGGCAGGGACTTTTGTGAAGGAAACGCAAAACGCTTCCATTAAGACAAGCGAACAAAGCTATATTCTACTGGGTTTGGATTCCAGGGCTTGTGTTCTTAAGTAGTTGCAGATCCTTGGTTTGTCCTCAACATTTTACTGGGTCTGTTTTTATCGTTATCCTTCCGCTCTGCTGAAAGACTTGAAAACTCTAACATGGAAGATCAACAAGGAAGCAAAAATTTGCCGAAGCTTCCTATTCCAGGGAAAAGAAACATACTCATCACAAGCGCCTTGCCTTATGTTAATAACGTCCCTCATCTTGGCAATATTATTGGCTGTAATTATTTTGTTCTCTCCTTCCCTGTTTCTGTTTTATGATTTGTGAAGGGTAATTCTTGTATATTGAATATTGCTCGTGTTATCAGGTGTTTTAAGTGCTGATGTGTTTGCTCGTTATTGCCGTCTCCGAGGCTACAATGCTATATACATATGCGGAACTGATGAGTATGGGACAGCTACTGAAAATAAGGCTATGGAGGAAAATTGTACCCCTCAGGAGATCTGTGACAAGTAAGTTTTACAGATATTACGGAATTTTAGATTATAAAAAATAAAGAAAGAAAATGGAAATTGTTTAGTTGTGACTTGTAAGCACTTGGTAAGTTTATAGTGGATGATTATTTCTGATTCTGATGATTATACTTCAATCACAAAAGGCCTTTGATGGAAGAAACTGGGCTTCGGTTGTATGTAGATGAGAACTTGGAATCATATCAGTTGGTTTTTGAAGGAATTATCTTCCTGAAAATTTCTTAAAAGACTTCAGTGTTGTTAATTTTGCTTCCCATGATCCCATGCTCAATTTGAAGGGAATTTTTCCTGTGTCAAAGAATGCTATGCCTGCATTTTGGAGATAATAAAATTATTTTGAGTTTAACATAAATAGCTGTACTTAGACCAGGCCAGGAGCTGGTTTAGGCTCTAAACCAGAACTGGACCAGCTATAGGGGGCCGGTTTTGGTCCCTCTCCCAAGCTCTGAACCAGAAATGGCGGTTCAAACCATCAGTTCTGGCTTGATTCAAATCAGATTTTTTGTTTTTCAAAAAATAGGTGGTGGCTTTAGAAGGCACCATTTGGAACAAAATGTTTTCTAATTGAAACTGAAACCATCAAAACCAGAACTAGAATTGAACCAAACCAGAACCGGCTGGAACCATGGCCAACCGGTCCAGTTCCTTTTCATCCCCTAACCAGGTTCTGAACCACCGGTTCTGGCTTGAAACTGGCCCAGCCAGGACTGTCTAAGTGGACTTACCAAGAGCTACAGTGCTTGGGAAAGATGTTGCACTTGGATTTAGAAACAGTACATTTTCAGCTGACCTTAGGAGCAACAGGATGTAAAACGGGAGATGGTACTGTAGTTGTAACTGGAAACAACTTTGATAGTAAAATGGGACTCACTGAAGTATCATATTCTGTTTGATACCTAAAATTCTAAAAGATTATAATAATATCTATTGGTCTCACTGTGGATCTTCTGACAATCTTTGTTATTACCACATTTTGATTTTCTTACTGTAACACGTGGTTTTTTCTGCATAATGACAATTAGCTGCAGAACTTCTATTTTCTAACTTGCATTTCTTGCTTCTTAGATATCATGTAATCCATAAAGAGGTCTATGACTGGTTTGACATAAGTTTTGATGAATTTGGGCGCACATCGACTCCTCAGCAAACTGAGATTTGCCAAGCAATTTTCAAGAGGCTGATGGAAAACAACTGGCTTTCAGAGAACACAATGCAGCAGGTGTGTTTTAATGTCACAGCAGCAGAAGTTTCATCATGTGTTGCTGTATGTCCTTCAGTTTCACTGTATTCTACTATGAACTTGAAGTCCAATAATTATGCAGCTTTACTGCGATACATGCGAGCGTTTCTTAGCAGACCGGTTTGTGGAAGGTACCTGCCCAACACTGGGTTGTGATTATGCTTCTGCACGTGGGGATCAATGTGAAAAGTGTGGAAAACTTTTAAATCCCACAGAACTTAAAGATCCTAGATGCAAAGTATGAAACCTTGAACATATTTGTTCTTATACAAGAATAGTGTTCTCTCTCTCCTCTCCATTATTCTTTTTTCCTGATTCTTGTCTTGTCAACAGTTATGTCAGACAACTCCAAGGATTCGTGACACTGACCACTTGTTTCTAGAGCTCCCATTACTGAAGGATAAATTGCAAAACTATATTGATGAGACTTCAGTTATAGGATCTTGGAGCCAAAATGCTATTCAAGCTACATATGCATGGCTTAGAGATGGACTTAAACCTCGCTGCATTACTAGGGATCTGAAGTGGGGGGTTCCTATTCCACTTGAAAAATTCAAGGATAAGGTTGTCTTGTTTACACTAGAATTGACTCTCTTATAGTATAGCAGTATATTTTTCTAATTTTCTGCACCACGTCAAATTCATTATTTTTTTTTTTCAAATTGGTCATTTTTTTTCTCCAATCATATGGTTTTCAGGTCTTCTATGTTTGGTTTGATGCACCTATTGGATATGTATCTATTACTGCATGCTATTCACCTGACTGGGAAAAGTGGTGGAAGAACCCTGAACTTGTGGAGCTGTATCAGTTTATGGGCAAGGATAATGTGCCATTCCATACTGTAAGAATATATTGCATACATTCCTGAATTCATTTCATGTTACATGCAGATTTTTTTTTCCTTGTTCTCTTATTAATCTAGCTATTGTTAATTGATTTGTTCATTTATTTTAGACATAGTTAGAATTTAAAATGTTGGTATGAAACTGGTTCAGAATGAATTTTCATGAGACTGTAAAATTGGCATGCTTATGGGTTTATTTGGTTTCTATGCAAACAATTGAGGTCAAATTTGTGTCTTGCTGCTTGATATATTTTCCAGGTCATGTTTCCATCTACGCTTATCGGTACTGGGGAAAACTGGACTTTGATGAAAAGCATTAGTGTTACGGAATATTTAAATTATGAATCAGGTATTCCTTTCCTGTGCAGAAGTGGCTGGCTTTGCATAAACTATTCCTATAATGTTAGCTCATGGCAGTGATATGCAGGGAATGTTCCTTTTAAATGAAACCATGATGCTTTGATTCTTCAAAGCTTTTGATATTTATATTGCATGATGCTGCAGGAAAGTTCTCCAAGAGCAAGGGTGTAGGAGTTTTTGGCAATGATGCAAAAGATACAGAGCAGCCTTCTGAAGTCTGGCGATATTATTTGCTGGCAAACAGGCCAGAGGTGGGTTTTAATTTTTTTACTCCAACATTTGGATTTGTTGCTTGAAAATGTTGACAGATTTATTTTCCTCAGGTCTCAGACACAATATTTACATGGGAGGACTTTCAAGCAAAGTTAAATACTGAGTTGATAAATAATTTAGGCAATTTTATACATCGAGTATTGAGCTTCATTGCCAACACTTCAGGTTAGTAGCTTCTTGCAACAATCAAGTTCTTGAGTACCTTTTCAAGAGTTTGCTGGCTACATGAAAAGGTATAATTGTCACCTGGCAAACCTAGGTTCGAGTCCCCACTCCCCCATTCGCTAACTCAAAAAAAAAAAAATGTCAAGAAACATGCTTCAACATTTCTTATGTATGTTGCAAGATCTCTCTAAGTTTATTAGATTCTACATGGGAATGAATAGGACATTTTTTATCTAGCATTACTTTGTTAGCAAGTTTAATGGGATTTTAAGGTTTAATAATTTATGTTCTATGTTTTTACTCATGCCTCTCTAGTTCTTCAGTTTCTTTTAGGCATTGGCACACAATAGAGACCTCATTGAGTATCTTTTGGCTTGTAAATCTTTTGATGTGTCCCAGACTTCTGATCTGAACCCTGCAGAGAAGAGGAAGAGTTAGTGTGACACTGGAAGTGTCTCTGGCATTCACACTTGGATGGTAAAGTGAGTCACAGGGCTCATAGCTAGGAGAGAATGGAAATTAGAAAGAATAATCTTACCTGGGAACCCTGTCCATCTTATATATTTACTTTTATTTGCTCCCTACACCAGTGCTTGGTTTCTAGAAGAATCCAGAAGCCAGTATAGCTGGCCCCCTAGCTGTCTTTTCCTATTTCTATGGACAGATCACATATCGTCAGAGCATGCGTTTGTGTTATACTTGGGTTTGGCTACATTATCCTTTGGTATAGCTATAGTATTACCGAAGGATAGTGCTGTTTGGACTTAACATCTTTATTTCCTTCAGTATTTGATTCTTTACTTTCTTCTGTTGTTTATCACTAAATGTTTGAATTATAATTTTCTGCAGGAAAAGGATATGAAGCTGTCATTCCTGATGCTCCAGGGGCAGATTCACATGCCTTGACAGTAGCATTGGCAGAAAAAGTTGGTAACCAGGTGGACCAATATGTAAAATCCATGGAGCAGGTGGTTTCATTCACTGTTCTGTGACTTCACTATTCTGTGCTAGATTCTTTTACCAACGAAATAAACATATGTGCTCTGAGGTCATGTAGGTTAAGCTAAAACAAGGATTGAAATGTGCAATGAACATTTCTGGTGAAGGAAATGCATATCTGCAAGTAAGCTTGTAAAAGCTTTATATGTTTCATTGATATAATTACTGATTGTTCTGGCCATCTTTAAATCACTTGCTGAAATCTTAAACATGGCATGTAGGAGAGCCAATATTTTAGGATGTACGAGGAAGATCAAGCTTCCTGCTCTATTATTGTGAAAACTTCAGTGGGGCTGGTTTATCTTCTTGCATGTTTGTTAGAACCTTTCATGCCATCATTTTCTGTTAAGGTATGAATTAAGGCCTGCATTATGGACAATCTTAGATTGTGATAAATTTATCCAATGTTTCACAAGATATTTCTGTTTTCGTGTGAGACTAAAGGTGTTCAAGCTGCTTAAGCTGCCTCCTGAAACAACATTTTCACTTTGGGAAGAAAAAGATCTTGAGAGGGTACAAAAACCTTGGGAACTTATTCCTGCTGGTCAAAAAATTGAGAAGCCATATCCATTATTTAAGAAATTGGTAACAATGCCATATCAGTTTCTTCTTTTTGTAGCATACCTGTCGGCACTTAGCAGTTAGGTTGACAATTGCTAATCTATGCATTCATTTACATTTGGTTGTGTAGACAGACGATGAGGTGAAAGTTTTCAAGGCTAAGTATGCTGGAAGTGGGGGAGCTGATAGAGCAAAGATAGAAGAGGCGGCAAAGAAGATGACTGAGAAATTGAAGAAAATACATATTTCTGAATAAAAGAACTGATTCCTATAAATTGATATCTCATCATCTCATACTGCTGCAACTACATTTCTGCAACTAAGAAAATTTGTAAATAGCTATTACTGCCCGTCATAAGTAATAGAAGATGGAAGTGCTAATGCTGCTTGTTGACACCTCTCTACGGGCCACAGCTATTACCAGTACTAAAAGCATGAAACTATCAGCTTGGGGAAACATTCAAGTTCAACAGCTCCAGTGTTGACACATCTCTATAGCTCAATTCAGCAAACTCTGGTATTTAAATTATGTTAGTAAGAAGCTGCCGTGTGTAATCTGTAGAGTGTGCCAAGTAATGCCAAATAACACACTTTGTAGTTATGTTTGTGCCAAGTGGCACACCAATTTCTAATGATAAAGTGATCCTCCATAATTTTAATGTATGTTTTCCATTTTTTCAGCTATATTTTTATTATTAATTAATAATAATTAATATATGTTAAATAAAATTTATTAATTTTACTGAATGTATGCATACTATTATCATTAATTAATAATAGTTTAATTTTTTAATTCATAGCATTTCAGTGTAAATCTATGTTTATATGTAAATATTTTTAAATAAAATAATATTCACGCCGTCTGTGGGAATCGAACCCACGACCACATGGTTAAAAGCCATGCGCTCTACCGGCTGAGCTAAGACGGCTTGTTGATTTAATTACGAAATTTTACGATATACAGAAAAATGAGTGTACGTGCTATAAAGACAGTTTGAGCTCAAACCAGAAGGTCGTCTAGCTGCTTCGACAATGGCTGACATCTCAGAACCTCGTAATCCCGCCGAACCCTCATCTGAAATTTCGGAATCCCCCGAAACGCCACCGCAAGTTCCCGCACCGGATTTCGACCCTAAAACCATGCGTACCACAAAACCCGGATTGAAACGCCTCTTCCTCGCCGTCTCAGTCCTTCTCTCCTTCCTTCTAGGTCTTTCTCCTCTCTCTACACACTCTTATTCCTGTGTGATGCTTTCGCTGACAGTAATGCAATTTTTTTTTCTTTGCAGGTTTCCCGTTCTTGTGGAAATCAGTGGAAATCTACCGCTCACCGCTCCCATTTGAAGACATGGATATGCTTTCCAAGGAAATTGAATCGAATCCCTTGCAATTCCCATGCCAGTTCCAAGCCGTTTTCATCGATTCCAATCCTCAATCTTCTTTCTCTGTTCTCAATCCACATCGCATGCACCAGTCAATCCTTGCACAAATGACCAAACTGACCCCACAAACCCCTCAATGTGGTACTTGCTTTAGTAATTTCAATCTCTCTGTCACTGTAGACTTTATTGGTAGGGATTGCACCCAATCTCTCTCTGGTAATCCATCTTGCTTGTATAAATGTGGTACAATTTCTGCTGTTGGTTTTGATTTTGGTGATGAAGAGGGTGTTGATGATGTTTTGGAGTCTGTGTTGGGAGATCGTTGTTCGGGTTTTGGCGGGAAAGTGTATAGCGTGCTGGTGGTGAATCGGGATGATGTTAAGGGGGTAAGGACGGTGGTAGGGAAGTATCGGCATTCATGGATTGTGGGGAGGAACTTGGAAGCTGAGGCAATGGTGGAGAGAGTGGCAGAGATATTTGTGAAGGTGTTTGCCAATGGAGGCAGGGAGGAAGGATTGATTCCTGGGGAGTTTATGCCCGTAGGTGCTGATGGAAGGGTTGTTCTATCCTTTAATTTGCTCAATGCAAATCCACGTGATTGGATTTATGATTGGTAAATAAGCTTGTCATTTCTTTTTGAAAATGGAATTTAGATCACCGGTGAAATATTGAAACAAAATTTTCGTCAGATATTGGTGGAAATAGGAGCAATTATGGTAATTATGTATTTGTTTCTAATTTGGTAGAATCACCTTGGAAGTTATGTCAACATAATTTACTACTGAAAATTTTTCTTGTTTTTTCAAATCGCGTTTCACTACAGCTAGCTTGGATTATGTTTGTTTCATTAGGAACTGTTTTGTTTTGGAAGTACTATTTAAAGAAATAAACAGGAATAGATATCTCACTGACAAAAGAACTGGTGTGAATATTATACTGGGTATTATTTAGGGTAATAAGATAGCCAGCTTGTAAACTTTCTTAATTTATGATTCCAATTTCTAACTTTTAATTGGTAAAACATCTAGTAAAATTTATGGGACTTAGATATTCATGAAGTTTGTGCATTCCATTTGTCTTATACTCCCTTTTATTTGCAGGGATTTTCAGACAATAGATGAGACTTTGTTGGCCCCTGTGATTGAAGCATTAGGACCTATAGCCAACATAAGTGTGGAAAGCCAGGTAATAAATCATATCCAGTCTTGTGCAAAAATTAGTTTTTATTCAATTGTTTGTGTTATAGCAATTTTGTTGGTGGTTGTATCTAAAAGATTTTTTTTCCTTTGTAATGTTCTTTCTTTTGGATAGGTTCTGTACCATACACCAAAGTCCTCATTTTCTTCCTGGGATGAAAAGTTGGGCAGCTATATCTTTAGTGTGAACGATCTTCCTTTCTTTGTATGTTTCTTGTAACCTCCTGACAATGCTGTGATATATAACCAGACAAGTAGAAAACTGTGACAATTTTATTAATCTTAAAATATTTTTGTAACTCTTGGACGCTTAGATTCATTTATGTGAACTGGCTAACTCAATATCTAGATGAGAGAGTTCACAAATTTTTCTCACTAATCTTCTCAAATATTGTGAATAGGTGAACTCAAATGAGTGGCACTTAGATACTTCTATTGCAGCTGGTGGGCGATCAAAGATATTGCAATTTGTGGTGTATATTCTTTTTCTTTATTTCCTTTTGTTCTTTCAAATTAAAGCATTTGTCTTAGTAATATAGTGTGTTAATATATAGTGTGTTAATATTAGTTTCTGGTTCTTCTGATATGTGATGTGACCTAAAGATCTCAACATGTCTTTCGGTTGATTATATGTATTTCTTAAGGCAATGTTGACTAAGATCTTTGAGATCAAACTTTGATTTAAGCAAAGTTTCTTGTGGTACTTGTCATCACCTTTAAATTTCTGCTTCCGCCCATTATAGTGCTGTTAAGTCTTTCTTGAAATCTGCTGCTTTTATTAAAGGAGAAGTCCATCTCATTGAAAGCTGTTTACAATTTACATTAACGTTTGCCTGTTTTCTTTTCAGGTTTGTGCCATCTGCAAAGGAATGCCCTCTTCTTCTACAGCTTCCAAATGGACAGATTTCTGCAACAAATGGTTTTATCTCTCCAGTTAGTTATCATACCTTTGTTAGCTTCATATTTTTTTTATTAGCAAGTTCATTATTCTGGTGAAATCATTTCCTAATGCTACTGAATTGTTTCTAATGACTTAACACAGATGTGGGGAGGTATTATGGTGTGGAATCCATCAACCTGTTTAAAAGTTTCAGAAGATAAGCTTCCCAGGAGGCATATGATATCCACACAGGTTGAATGTTTTGTCCTAGAGTGTCCAGGTTTTTAAATGCTTAAAACTTTGTTTTACCTTGCCAACTTAAGAATAATTGCGGTATATCAAGTTCAGCGTTGGTCTTGTTTTAGTGAAACTTATTCTTTTTTCATTATATTTGTTTTATATTTTGTCAAGTTTGTATGATTTTGTCTTGGTTGCTAGTTGATTCATTCTCAATCCGGCAATAAAGATCAGAACATAAATATGTTTGCCATTTTGATGGTGTTCCAACTTTTTTAAAGGTGGAGGGTGGAGTTTAGAATGTGAGGTGTTAGGGGATTAGCATTAGTAGTTTATGCGGTCATCATTTATTATTTCTCTATTTGAATGGCTAGAAACTCATGTCCTATTAGTGTTGGTGGCTGCTATTAATCTATTTATGTTTCTCAAGTTTGATACATGCACATTGTGAACAGGATCTTAACAAGGTTTTTGAAGTTTTCATGGGTCAGTTCCGGCAACTTTTTGGTCTTAAATCTGAGAGTATTTATGTTGGTGCATATGGTGAATACAATCTATTAACTAGTGAAAGAGGCTTCACAGAATGGTAAGAAAATAGTCTTTTCACATGCATGTCTGATATAAGGTTCGAAATATGTTTTGACTACTAATAAGGAGTAAGGGGCTGTAATTGTATGTTAAAGAGAGTAGAATAAGAAGATATAGTTGAGATGAGCTAGATGAGGCAGTTAGATAAGTCAAATAGTTGTTAGAGTGATGGGAACAGTTAGTTAGGCAAGAGCAAGTTGTATAAATAACTGTTATGGCTGTAACAGAGGCTATCCAAAAAAAAACAAGATTTCAGTCAATTCTTCTCTCTAGATCTCTCTAAATCTTCTGCCCTTTCTGTTTCTTTTCTCAACCCAGTCTATTTTTATCTCTTTTTCTCCCTATTTATCTGTTTTGAAAGGCATTACGGGTCATGTTTGCTATGATGCTCATATTTGTTATCTATGAAATAAATTATTTAGCAATAATGATTTTACTGTGCCATTAGCTAAAATCTGCAAGCAGGCTCCAACTTGCCTTAGAGGAATTTTAAATCTAATTGGTTTTGTCAGAATGATTCACATTTATCACGTCACCTTGTGTCAAATGTATTGTTTTTGAAAATTACAAAAGGCACATAGGTACTTGCTTTTTTTCAAATTGAGTTTATATTCTTTGACTTTTAAAGTTTCTTATTTTTGTCTAGTTTGAAACAACTATTTCCCCAAGGTTACATATATTATACACTTTAGTCCAAATTTGTAGGGGCTAAAATTTTTTTTTATTTAAAAAGTGAAGGATTAAATTGTAAATACAATAACAAAAGGTCGAAAGGACTAAGGGATAAGGAACTTAAAAGAATTAAGGACCAATGTAATTCAATTTGAAAAAACTGGGAGCTTAATTATATTTTGCTGAAAAATGTGGGTTCTTTCTCCTGTAATATTCCCTGCTGTTTTCTTGAATTGTATGGCTAGTGCATTCCATTGAGCTTTTTTTTTTACCTTGATTATGGCTTCTTTTTTTTAAAAAAAAATAATTTTTTGTAATGTAAAATATAATTTAGCCCAACTTGACCATATTTCATACTGGTTATTATTCTTATGTAGGGAATTGGATGTCTTGTCAAGGCAGCATACTTGTTTTAATGTTCATTCAAGTGCCACAACCCTTGGATCTTTGTCTAGATTGGTATGCTGGTGCATTGATAGCATGGCACCTTGATTCAGTTTGATCCTTGTTAGAATCTGATAAATTTCTTCCTGCAGGTTCAATCATTACCAAGGATGATTATCATGGATGAGATAGGAAAGCAGGTCAGTTGTCAAGATGAATACCTTCTCTCCTTTTTTTTTTATTTTTTCCTTGCATTTTACATGCTTCAAGTCTGTGATTTTTGGTTCACTATTTTATATCTGATCCTGGAGCTTAGAGGATTGAGAACTTATTTTACATTCTTTTAAGCATTAAAGCATGAGACACTTCTTTTTTCCTCTCACATTTTTCTTTTTCACTTTTTCTGTATGTTAAGTTTTCTGTCAATTTCAAAAGATGGAATTGATCCTTCAACTGCAAACAAGGTGTCTAATGAACTTTGTTGTAAGAGGCCTGTTATGACTAAGGATCACAGTATTTTAGATAAATCATGTGAATTACTAGATAAATAGAACTCTTTGGGCTGTAATTGGATCCAGTCAAGATTAATGAATACAAACTCTCTCTCTCTCTCTCCCTCTTTTCCTTGATCTCTCTCTCTCTCTCTTCTTCTTCTTCTTCTTCTTCTTCTTCTTCTTCTCCCCTTTCTTCCGTTTCTCCCTCCTTTCCTCTGTTTGTTGTGACCAGGTCACAACAATTGTTATCAGAGTCAGAGCAGTGCAATCCTAAGGATTGTTTCTGAGCTCTTTCACTTCCTATATGTTCTCTCTGTTTCTTTTCTTCTCTATTTCCTCTCTTTTTTTCTCTTCTCTTTCCCTCTATTTCTTCTTTTTCTCTCCCTTTCTCTTCTTTTCTCATTCTCTCTTCTATAACCTGTTCTTCATTCCTCTCCTAACTAATCTGCAACAAGCAACCATGGATGATGAAATAACACACATGATTCTTTAGAATCAACTCAAAGAATAACATCTATTTTAATCCTTCAAGATGGAGACCTAACAAAATTTTGAAGATAATTGCAAGAAGTTTGAGGCGATTTGAGAAGAAAATTGATGGAGAATGTAAGAGTTTAATCAAGTGATGAAAGCAAGATGTCAACAAAGATTTGATAGTCCAATCCAAGAAACTGTTCCTCCCGTTGACAAGAAGGTTCAACAAGTGTGCCCACCAATCTTGAAGCCTTTGGAATGTTCCAAATTGAGAGAAGAAGAGCAGGGTCATGAACTTTTCTGAAATTTCCAATTTTATTATGGGAATGATGATCAAGACCTTGCCAATAATCTAAATTCTTGCATTGAAGAAGGGTATCATTAAGAAAATAAGTAACAAGGTAAATGCAATTTTAAAACTTGAGGAAATAGATCAAGTTTTGAGTGCAGCAGTCCAAGATGGTAAGATTAGCCAGTTAATTCATAATCTGGAAATTCTATATCAAATCGATAGGTTTGCTCTCTTTGGGAAAAATTTTGGAAAGGACAAAGAAAGATTTTGGTGGAAAAAGAACATGCATGCATTATGCTTATTGTTTCGAGTTTAAGTTGAGGGGCTATGATTTTGAGTTGTTATCCTTAGACATTATGCCCTTGAAAGAAAATGAGTATGAGAAGTGGAGAAGGAGGATGAAAATGATTCTATCATTGGAGAGGGAAGATGCACAGTAGGTGTTTGAAAAAATGCCTTACCAGTTGAATAAAATGGTTAAGTGCAATTTCAGCCATTTTAAAGTGCAGATTGGACCTTCACATCCAAAATGTTGCTGGGATGATATGTCTTTTATCCACTCTCGAGAACAACAATGGTTTCAAAGGGGAGTGTAATGTTGTGAGTGAGATTTTTGTTATGACTAAGGATCACAGTATGCTAGTTTTTGACATTTTGGTTATATATGAATTAAGACCTTTCATGCTGCCAGCGGTTCAGTCCTTTATAGCTTATTTCATAAGAATGTTTGAGATTTTTAGCTTCTATTGTAGGACCATACTAGAACTGAACGTTTGAATTGACACCTCTTTGAACAGGTGAAGTTCTCTCTGGAATCAGCAAAATTGGCTCAAATTAATTCCACTATTGGATTTTATGATGCTTCAGCTGGTATGTTCCTAACTCTACTTTGGCTAAATTTCCTTGTGACATCAAATGGAGCTTTGCTGTCTGAATTTCAACATATTGAGGCTAGGCTAACCATTAGAAAACTTGTCTTGTCAGTGTCCTCAAGGCAGGCAAGATCTTTGGCAGAAGATGCCTTTTTCCACCCATCCATTATGTCTGTCAGCTACTACTCGTTTGAGCATTGTTTTGCAGTATACTCGGTATGTTTTGCAAGAGCTATTTTATTGCCATTTATATGAAAGAATTCCTGAAAGCAGTCTGTAGTATATAATTAGATATAGCTTTGATATAGATGACTTGTAAGGGATTCTGATTGATTCAATGGGCATTACATTTCTACCTGTCGATCGTTGGGCCAGTATGAAAGTGTGAAAATCATGTCAATATTTTTTTTCTTCAAGCAATCTGGTTTTCCACCCTCAGTATTTTCTAAATAAAAGTATGTTCATGAGCGCATAGAGGTCTGCTGAAGTGATTGTGTTGCAGCTAGGTCTAATGCAGTAAAACAACTATTCTCACATTATGTGTTCTTCCTGTTTGAGCAGCCCTTCTTCCTGCCTGTTGCAATGCATGTTCTCCTTGCGGCTTTAAGAGAATGGAGAAGATACAAGCAAGAAAATGCCAAGTACTTACTGTGGAAGGCTAAAGTAAAGGTGGTGCCTTAGTTTCCCTGAACATAATTTGAAATGAAGGTGCCAGTAGTTGGAGAAGATGCTTGATGACACAGAAGAAGCAATTTTTGGCCACCAGGGGACTGCATTTTTGAAAGATACATACTTTTGCTAGCTTGTATACATTATTTGATGTTGTTTCAGAGGACATCAGAATTTTCTTGGCATCATTGACAGTGGCTGGTTCATTATACTGAGGATTCACGAACTAGTTTTTGGTTCCTTTTGCAGTATCTCTCTCTCTCTCTCTCTCTCTTTTACTTAATATCAATATTGGGAGTCTTGTTCACTTGTGGAGAAAATTGGGATAGTTTTCTTAAAAAGTTTTTTAAGAAAACTAAAGTTTCATGTTTATGTGTTGGAGAACTGAAAATGATGAAGAAAATCCCTTATCTGTGAAAGGGAAGAGGAGGAGGGCATGTCTTGGGCTGCACAAGATGCTTCCCCTCAGTTCGCTGAAAATTTATTGTGGATGGCACTCAACATTCACAACTTTTCTAAGAAGAAAAGGGCTACTTTCTGCCAAGCAGTAAATTCAATTAGCGTGGCAAGGTGCCTGCGAAAATTCGAATTTCGCATGCCTAGACGCAGCGATGGAAATAGAAGTGTACAGGCTTCAACTTCTACAAACATTTTTTTGTAAAAACCTAACATCCTTCCTCCAAAACAGGCGAGTTATCTTATGTTTCAAAATGCTCTAAGTTCAATGAAAGCCAATATGCATATAACAATCTTTCAGGATCTCATATCGGCATGTCTATGAATTATATAGAAATAAAAATTTTATTAAAATTGCTATGATTTTAATAACAGTTTATTCCTATCCTTGATTTAGTTATGCGTGTGTTTTGTTTGACCGAAAGAAAAAAATAAAGAATATGAGTGTATGTTCAATACAAATTTTCACTTGCATCGGCATTGAACTGGCTGATAATAAATTTATGTTATGGAAGACCCAACTTTGAAAATCTGTCTTTTACCCCTTCCAAATCTTCCAAGAGCTCTAATGATATTTACTTGAGCTATTTCTAAGAATGCAAACAACGGTTTGGTTTCAAACTGAAGAATTGAAAATCAAAGGAGAGGATAAAAACCAAATCGAATAGAATTAAAGAGATCAATCAAATTGAAATAAAATTGATTCATTTTGATTCCATCTATTGGTTTTGAAATGTGATTTTGCTTTTACAAATGGGTTTCTGATTTTCAATTTCATTAGTGCAATAATATCAATTTTCAATTTCGACAAAGCAACAAGAGTCGAGACCACCATTTTAGAAATCAACCATTTCAACAAACCATAAGCAACAATTTCAACAACTGACTAGGGCAATCAACAAAAAATTCAACAATTCATCAATACACAACCAATCAATAAAAAATTCACAATCAAAAATATATTTCACCAATACCAAATTTACAGGCAATGATTGTGATGGAAAGGCAGAGAATGAAGCTATTTCATTGAGGACACGAGGAGAGAGGAGAGGAACATATGGTGAGTAGAGAGGTTAAGAGGTTGGAGACTTGTTGATGCTGCAATGGTGAGCCAGGGTAGCAGGCGATGCCACGACTAGCGAGAGTTAGGGATTGCAGGTGAAGCGACGCCGTGAAGGTGGGTTATGGTCGCTGGTAACGCTGCGACTAGCCAGGCTGAGGAGTTGCGAGCGAGGCAATGCCGTGATGGTGGGCTGGTCTAAGTGCACCAGATCTCCTACCTGTTTTCTGGCAGTATTGCTCTGATGGGAAGAAAATAAAGGGAAAAATCGAAAACTTGAGAAAGGAAAGAGAACATAAAAAATAAATCTCATTGAGAGGAGACACTGGGAAAGAATTGAGAGGAAAGGAACATAAAGCAAAGCAGTAGCCCTAACTTACAAAACGCACAACATTGAATTCAGTATGATTTTACCAAAAATTTTACAAAAATTAAGTCAAGCTAATTAAATCGATTTTTCAAAAATTAAAATCAAATTGAATTTCTTATTTATTTCAATTAGATCAATTATTTCGATTTAAATTGAATTCAACTCTCCTCTAGCTATTTCATAACCAGACTATGAGTTCATACTAAATACCCTGGAAGTACCCAAAAATAGCAAATAGAACATAGAATTTCATTGATCTAAAAAGTTCCTACTACTAATAAAAAAAATAGAGACAAAGAAGAAGAACCTATGGTTGGCGCAAGTTAAAAATTCAAAGGTTTCATATCTATAATGAGCCAGTTAGGCCACTTTCAGCAATGAACCAAAGAGAAAAACCAACAGGGAAAAATGTTACATCCAGGCATATATCAACCACAACACAGCCCTGCTAACTGGACTGTCAAACCATAATACATGCAAGTATGCACTTCCCTTCCCAATATCAGCCCCTAGATTCCAATGCCAAAATTATCTTCTTTCTTGGGCCCTGAAACCACCAATGAACCAAAAATGAGTTAGGCATAGAAGTGACAGGAAGGGAAACAATGAAAACCACAGGTATGAGACACTTAATCTGGAAGACGAGTAGAATTACATCAAAGCACACTTGGTTATCATGCAACCAAAGTACTTTCCAATTTCTAGCATTCTAGACAAAAATTCACACCGAAGTGGCTAGGTAAGAACCATGTTTATATCAATCATTAGACAAAGACACTTGCTCTCCAAATTGCAAGTAAGCAGATGAGACAGACTCTTGGGTAGGCAATATATTTTTTGATGATTAGGCATGTGAAAAAGGGAAAAAAGAGAGGAAATTTAATTATCTTGATATTTTATTTGGCATAGTTCATAACAAACAAATCTGATTTAGTTAGATTATTTTAACCACTATAAGCTAGAAGCCCAGGGTTGGAGTGCCTATCCTGTGGCATAGAATGCAAGGAGCTAAAAATCTACATCCCCCAACCCATGGAATATATGTGCACATGTGTTCATGTATGAGAAACCCATGCTGTTCAAATAATCCATATTCCAATTTTGTTTCAAAATTTTGATGATACAATTACAGACGTATTGATGAGTGTTCAACTGGTCTTCAATCATAATGAATAGGTTAGGATAAGTCTAATTGGCGTTGAAATAGGTTAGTATAAGTCTAATTGGCATTGAACTTCTTGATATTGAACAAAGATTTGAAAAGTCAAGTTTGAACTTTCATATTTCTTTAGTTCATAAAGAAAAGTCCTAGCCCTTCATCAATAAAAAGAACAAAAACACATTGATATATGAAAATGCACCACAAAAGATATGCATGTCATGTCTGAGAGACAAGCTTAAGTTTACCATTGGTATTCCTATAGCCTTGAGATCCTCATCATTCATGTGAACTAGAGCTGTCATATCAACCTGTGGAGAGTAAAAATAAAATAGGCAAGTCCCTGAAGATAATGAACAGACTCAACAAAGTACACATATTTACAGCACATAATTTACTTACTTCCTCAGCTTGAAAAGTAATGAGATATTTTTCAAGGCCTATTGATTGCAGAAAACCTTCTATTGAAGTATCTGCCTGCACCAAACATGTAGAACTTAGAGAAAAGAAAAGGAAGCGGCAGCAACAAGTGCATCTATGTGCAAATGCAATTGTATTTTGGCACCAACGTGATAGTTGTAGCATCGTTCCAATTTAATTCCTTTCACTAAAAGGACCTACCTCCCTCCCTCTCTCACACACATGGTAAAGGCACAATGTGAGGGGAATGTAAAAGCTTACAAATATGAGCTCTTCTACAGTTAAGACACAGCATGAGAGAATTGTAAAAGCATATGAAAAATCATAAATGCATCAAATAATCAAAAAATTGCATGTCTTTGATAACTTTTGTTTATCTATTTTGATGGAGTGGATAAATTGCATATCTGTAAAACAACCTTCAACTTTGATACAAATGCTTGAGATGCTTTTCAAAAATAATAGGTTCACTACTTGCTAAACTCACTACTTTGCAGTAATCTCTTTTCACTCGCAACATTAGCTAACCAGTTGTTCCCCTTTTTCTTTAATTTTTATCAAAACATAAACTCCCAAGTCATATGTCCAAATTCACATTTTTAGGTCACAATCATTGTATATACATAGAGAAAAATCGTTAAAAAAGAAATCTCGTAAGACAACCAGTAACAGAACTGTTTTTCTAACAGATCATTTGATTAAGGCAGCACATTATGATTTACATGAACAAAACAGAAGATGTGTAACTAAGATAGCTTTTCGCAAAAAAATTGGAGAAAGAAAATTTTGACACATGCCTTTTGCTGAGACATTTTTCTAGGAGCCACCCTAGCAACCTTTTTAATCTCTGGCTCGGAAGCTTCAACTGCAACACTTCTCCTAGCTAGTTTAGCAGCCTCCAGTTTCCTTCTAGGTGGATCAGCATTCACTGGTTGTGAATTCATAGTCCCAGATAGCTTTTCACGTAAATCCCGCATGCCTGACCCCTTTCCAATTTGTGATGATTGTGGAAGAGTCTTCTTTTGAAGCTTCAGTCGAAGATCTTGACTACTGACTTTGCGATCTTCACAAGCCATTAACAAAAAGTCAAAAACCAAATATAGTTTATTTAGTTGCATCCAACAATAGCATCAATTTTTAGTTGCCTGTGATTTTGTCACAGTCAATCCATACTTGAAGAGCGTGGTTCATCCTCCTCATAGAGATCATGTTCCCACTTATCATCTTCCCTCTGCCTATAAAACATATGGAATCAACTTGTTAATAGAGTTTTGACCTCACTAAAACAGGAGCAGTAAAGGATAATGAATAAACAATCTAGAGTTATAGAAGTGGAATACCATGTGATAAAAAGGAAAATTGTACACCCTTATAACCCAAAAGCACATGCCTAAACTTGGAAAGCAAATAGCAACACATACGCAACTATAAAAAGCATACATATATTCAAATATAAGACGCATACTCTCATGGTACTGTTCTTGTAGCTTTCAGCAAAACTTATGACATGGCTTGCATAATGAACAAATTTAAATTTGCAAATAAGAACTACAAAATGCTTTCACCAATGCAGAACCTTCCACGACAGAATCTACTGCTCTATTTGGTGATGAAGGATGTCCATCTCTCATCTATCGTATGTTAAAGAGATTCGAATATCAATCCCAAATTAGACAATGTCTGAGTCAAATAGCTGTGACCAATGAAAAAAATACAGGCGAATTTGAATGTCATGTACTAATGTTCAGCATACTAAATAAAAAGCTAAAACTCATGAGTACCCTGCAGCATTCTTTAAATCTATATTCTATGGCATCACACGGAGGGGGAGGGAGAGACTGGGGAAGGCAAATACATCGATATATCACCTAGAGAAACTCAATTCTCCTCAACGAAACAAGCCCACAATTTGAAGTTATAGAATATCGAAGTGAATGGTTCCCAATGAAAAATGCGACCTAGAAGAATTCTCCTTTGATAAAATTGAAGAAAACAAAACAAATTACCAAAATCAAATTTCACACAACCAAGCGAACATTGAGAATCGGCAAAAAAGCCAAATTACAGTAAAGGAAAACAACCCAGAGAAGGAAAATGGAAGTTGCAGTGATTTCCGAAAGTACAGACCTTTTTCCAGTAATTTGCCACCGGCGAGTAAAATCTTCGGTAGAATTACCATTAAGACGCTCCTTCACCGACCTCTTCCCTGCAGCCTCCACACGATCAGCATACATGTCTCTGAAATCGTTAAACCCTAACCCTAACTGAAGTATTGGAATTGATTTTGCGCGGCTCGGAATGGATGGGAGAGAAAAATCAAAGCCTTAACCCTTCATTGTAGGGGTAGAGGCACACACTAGTAATGAAAATGCTCTAATTCTAAGCCTTTTGGAATTATTGGACGATGCTCTGACAATTTTTTTTTTCTTTTTTATCATACTTTTATTTTAAAAAAAAATAAATAAATAAATGAGAGAAATTATTAATATTTAGATTTTTAATCTTTTATATTTTGCACCCAAAAATATTTTATATTTTCAAATATATTATAAAAATATATTAGACCATAAATTTTTTCCCATATTAAAATATTTTATAAATTAATTAAGTATGAAATTATAAATAATATAAATATATAAAGTGATAAATTAAAATTTAAAATACATGTAAAAATTTAATTTTTTTAATCATTAAACTTTTGATTAATTACTTTACATGGATCAATAAAACATGACATATAATAGTATTGCATTCATAGAAGGATAAAAATAAATAGAAAAGAAATTTGTGCATATGAAAAATAGACAAATGTGATATAGTTGGATTAATTTAATTAAATTTTAAGTTTTATATATAAAATGAGAAACAATATTTGTGGGTTGAAAAATATATATAATTTTTTATTTCAAAATTTTTTTTATAAAATTTATAATCTATTTTAATATAATACTCTCTCTATTTACTTTTATCTGTCATTTTTTTAAATTATTTTATGTATAATTATATGTTATTTTGAGAATACCAATGAGTATTAATTATATTTTTTTAAATTTTACTCTTATCTTTACTAAATACAATAATTATTTACAAAATTTCTTAAAATTTATTTTTTAATAACTTTTTTAATTTAAGTAAAATAAAAAATATCTTAATCAAATTAATAAATATTTTATTTTAATTTAAAGTTACATTTATTTCACATAAAATATTTTTTATATTTTTTTAGTGTTTAAAACATTCAGAAAAATTAGTCAATAAAAATATTTTTTTAGTCATTTTTAAATAAAATAACTTTATTTTAAAAAAATATTTTTATTTTTTAAATTTTAATAATTTTATTAAAATATGAATTATCATATATACATAAAATAAAAATATATTGTTAATTTAATATTATAATTAAATAATAAAAAATATTTTTATAAAAAATATTTTTTATTATTTAGTTATAATATTAAATGAAAAAATATTTTTTAAAATAATATTTTTTATAAAAAATCATTTTTTAAATATAAATTATTTTTTTAAAATAAAACAGAATTTAGATGAGTTAATTGCTGTGAAAAAAGACAAATGCAAATCAACGGAATGAATAATATATATTATTTTATAATATTTTAATAGACAAAATACTTATTTAGGTACTTAAAATTTGACCTAATAATCAAATAAACTTTCTAATTATTTTGAAAATAAATAAATTCATCAACTATTTAGTATGAATTGTATAACCCTAAACTTAACAGAGTTACACGGCGTTTAATATGAAAATTGCGTTTTCTCCATTTCCTTGCCAAGTGTCAACTATATTATGTTACAATTTTCATTTATGGCAAGGCTTTTTCTTTTTCTCCTTTTTCTCTAGTCTTTTATCAAATATTGAATTAAGTCAGTCAAATTTGACTCCACCATCCTTTTAAAAAATATCTTTTTTTTTTTGAAAAATAATTTAATTGCAGTAAAATTTTAGCCCAAAAATAGATAATTTTGTTGAATAAAACTTTGCATCGTTTGAATATTTAATACTCATTAAATTTATATATATTTGATAATTTTTAACTCAAAAGTTAATTTTCGAGTTAGATTCAAATTACGAAAAAAAGTAAAAAGCGTCTGTAATAAAATATAATATTACTTGAATATTTTACATTATACCCTTTTGAGGATTTTCAACTTATGAGTTAATTTTTTATTAGACTCAAAGACTATATAATTGATATATTAAATATAGTATTTTGTTTCTTTTATAATTTTTAAATGATTTTTTTTTCTAATATAGCTTATATATATATATAGTAAAATTAATTAATTAACTTATAATTTGAAACATATATTAATTAGTCTCTGTAATTTGATTTTGTTATCTTTTTAGTCCCTCTAATTCATTTTTTATACTAAAACTATTTTGACATTTTCCCCCTCATTTTCTTTATCTTTTTCATCTTTTAATAAAAAATAGTATAAGTGGTTTAAGTAAAAAGATTAATTTTTTTCTATATCTCTACATAATTAAGGCAATAATCTAGTAAAATTATTTTTAACTGAGAAAATATAAAAATAATATCTAATGAAATAAATGAAAATAATTTAACAATTTTTTAAAAATGCAAATTTATTTTTATTCTCTACGCAATAAAATTTTTATCTTCATCCAATAATATATTTTTCCAAATATAAGGACTAGTTATTTAATTTACTAAAATAGAGTGATCAAATAGCATTATTTTTTAAAATATTAAAATTGACTAATTAATTTTATTAAAATAAATATACTAAATAATAATTTAACTGACATTAAAATTTATTGACTAATTACAGATAAATTGACAAAGAATTAAATAGTTTAAAGAAAAAAAAGAAATAAATAATACATTTTCGTCCTTTTATCCTTTTTTCTATACATTTATCATTAATGATAAATGAGAAGACCTTAATATGCTTAGGATAAATTATCATTTTATTATTAAATTTTATCACTATAAACACTTTTATTCCTAAATTAATATTATTAATTTTTTTTCTAATTTTAATAATTAACCAAAAATGTTTGAAAGTTTTATTAAAACAAATAAATTTTATATTTAATTTGTGCAATGAAGATTTAAGTTTTTAATGCGTGAAAATGAACTTAAAAATATTCAAATGTAAATATCAAAATAAATAAAAGAATTAAATAGAATTTTTTGAAATTATTATTTAATTTTTATATTTTAATAAAATTAATTATTTTAATAATAATTGGCAACGATGGTGAGAGATTTTATTTAAAATAAATTTTATTTTAATAAATAAAATTAAATAATTAAAATAAAATAAATACATAAGTTGATACCTCGAGAAAGTGCGGCGGAACGTGTGACGGTTAACGAAAGAAGACGACGTCAAGCGAGGCATTACTGTTGCTGCATTTCGGCCAGAATAAATGACAGCATTTCTAACTGGCTCGGCTCACGTTTTAGGTTTAACGTTGCTGGATTGGGGCTTGGTCAAAAGTCCAATCTAACTTTTCAATTTTTTTTATTTTTTTTTTCAAATTTCAAAAATTGATAAAATATTCTTTAAATTAAAAAAAAAAATGAAAATTTCATCAAAATTTTTAATTTCATTTTTGTAGAAACCCTTGAAAAGTTAGGTCATCACAATTTTTCCCAACTAACCCTAACGCTTATAAGTATGATCTGTTTAGTGTTGTTGTTAAATTTATTATTAAAAAAATTATTTTTTAAAATATATTAATTAAAAAAATAATTTAAAATTAAATTTAATAAATTTTAATTATAAAATTATTAAAATAATAAAATATTTTTTTAAATTATTATTAAAAAAAATAATTTCAATCCTTCAAACTCAAAACCAATCAGATATTGTGAGTATATGTATGAATATACATATATGTAATTTCACCAATTCCATTTCAAATTCCATTTCAAATTTCACAAATTCCATTTTTATAAAAATTCCATTTCAAATTTCACCAATTTTTATAAAAATTGACCATAAAATTATATTTCTAAAAATAAATTTTATTTTTTTAAATAAAACAGATAAAATATGTAATTTAATTTAAATTCATGAATAAAATTAAATTTCATAAAATTTTGTGAAATTAAATTAACCAAACATAGTCTAAGGGCTTTTTTTTTTTTTAATGGGTCTATTCTATAGAAAGAAAAGTTGGAGAATGACAACTGAATATAATTATAAGCAAGTAGAATTATAAGAAAATAAAAGTCCCCATAGAAATAAATATTATTATTTTATTATAAATCCCTTTTCATAAGAAATGAAATAATTTATTTATTTATTTTCTAAGTAAAGAGATTTATAAAATTACTATATTTTTATTATTATATTTATACTTAATATAAAATTATATTAAAAATAACTATTTTCACTATTTTTCGCTACATTTCAAAATGTTCATTGAATATTTTCTACATAAATTATTATTATTTTTTATTTCCCTTTTTTTTCTTATAAATATCTCTCTCTATGTATATAATCGATGTGCTAGACACTTCTTCTGTCTAAATTTTATTTCCTAAATTTATATTTAAAATTAAAAGAAAAGGGAATCTCAAAAGAAAGAAAATAAAACAAATATATTGTATTTTTTAAAAGTTTTAGAATCAAATTTTTAGAAACATAAACAAGCTTGTTGACATCCTTATTGCAACTATTATTAAGAGAAATACATTTTTAAATATATTAATTAAAAAATATTAAAAAATTATTTAAAATTAAATTTAAATTAATAAAATAAAATTTGTCAAGTTATTGTTTTAACTACATCTTAAATATAATTTTTTAAAAAGTAAGTTTGGCCTTTCAATTTTTAAATGATTTATTTTAAAGAAAGTTAGAATAAAAGAATTTAATTATTTTTAACTTAACAAAATTTTAAAATAAATAAAAATAAATATAATTGTGTGAGAAATTCAATTGATTTTTTTTTTATTGCAAATAATTTATTCAAAAAAAAGTCTTACCAGGATAAGTGTCAAGAACTAATGGGGAAGGGTCAATATTAACATCAACCTTCCTATACCCAAGGTCCCAAGTCATACGCAGGCCATCAATTAACGCGCGAAACTCGCCTTGCATCGAGTTACAAGTACCAAGTCTAACAATAAAACCAGAGATCTAATATTCTCTGCTATCACGAAGAACACCTCCCCCACCTCCTCTACTTGGATTCCCCTTCGAGCTCCATCAACATTAAGTTTAACCCAATCATCTACCGGAGGGTTCCATGAGGCCGCAACAATAGTTTTGTATTGTTGGAAGTAGACAACCAGGCCGATTAAAATTTTTAATATTGAGTAAAATTCATGATTGTATTTTTATTTTTTAAAATTAATTAAATAATCCTTGAATTTAAAAAAATACACTTTAACTCTTTTATTACATTTTACTCTCTTTTTAACTAAAATTACTTTGAATCTCTTATTATAGCATTTAAATTTCTCACATATTTATATATAAGAATATAATTTATTATTTAAAAATTAATAAAAACATAAAAATTATATTCAAGACAAAATGATAAGGAACAAAGTATATAATAATTTAACTAAAATATTAAAATATTATGAAACTAAAAGAGTTGAGAATAGTGTAATTAGATTTTACAAGAAATAATAATGAAAATTTAAATATTGCTAAATATCAAAAGGATTTTAATAATTTTTATCAAAAAAAATTTTTTTTTGCTCATTCTATTTTTTTTTTATTTTTTATATTCCACACTTAATCTTGAAAGTGTTAAACGACTCGTACTTTACTTATTAGTTTTACTTATATTAATTTTTTTTTGCTCATTCTTTTTCTTTTTTTTTTTTTATATATATATTACACGCTCAATCTTGAAAGTGGTAACCCACACATACTAAATATTTGTTAATTTTAATTATAAGAAAATGACATATCTGATTATTGAGGTTTAACCTTTTTATATAGATATTGAATATAATTTTATTAGGGTTTAATTGAAAGAAATTCGATTAAAATGAGTCGGTTAAGAAAAATTTATTAAAGTTAGATTTAATTAAAGAAAATTTGAGTAAAATGAGATTTAAAATTTTAAATAAAATAATATGATTATTTTTAATAGGTAAAATTAAATAAAATATTTTTTAAATATTTTAGAATAGCACTGTATCAGATAGTAATATATAATCATAAAAAAATATTAATAAATTATAATTTAAAAATATTAAAATAAATTTATATTAACATATTTATTAATAAAAAAATTCAAATTTTATAAATTTTTATAATAACATTTTTAAATTTGTTTATGAAAAATTTTAAAAATAGAAGATTAAATTAATTAAATAAATACTATTGAAAAATATGAGATTATGAATTTAAAATTTAGTTAGAATTTAATTAATAAAATACAAAAGTGATGAAAATTTATTTATTTGTTGTTTTTATTGTTTACTTACTATTATTTATCAGAATTAATTTTTTTGTAATTAATAATTTGATACGTAATGATATTTAATTTAAAAAATAATTTTGGAAAAAAAAAAAGAAAGGTCAATAGAAATGTTTCAACAGAAGCAGACAAAGACAGACTATTCACAACTGACAAAGACAAACGCAGCTTTATTGTGAAGGTGGTCAGCCGCCATTAACAGTCACGCCGTTAGCTCTAAACCGAAACGGACAACTACCAGAAACAGACCAAAAAATGAAAATTTTAGCAAAAATTGCTATTACCAGTGTATGAATCGTTTCTTCCACACCAAACTGGCTTATTCTATTGGCTATTGAACAAAATTCAATAGTGGAGAAAGAAGATCGTATGTACTGGAACATACAGTGACTTGGTGAGGGAGACACTTGAAACCGAGAAGAAAGTGAGACGTTTCTGTTTTTTACAGAGAGAGGGAGAACATAGAGAATGGTCAAACATCACCGATGGCTCCCGTCAATGGTTTATAAACCTCTCTATAAACAAGCTCTTTCCCTGTCAAAAAGTCTCTCTGGACTCTCTCTAAAAACTCTCTCTCTCTCTCTCTCTCCGTGTGGGTAAAAATCTCTCTTTTTCTTGCTGGGTCGTTGAAGGCTTCTTTGATGGAGCTTTGAGCTTCTTTTGTCAGGAAAAGCGCTCAATTTGATTAAAGTTTTGTTCTTTGCTTTCTGGGTTTCCTTCCAACCTTGGTGGAGAGAGAAATGGCAGTAAGTTTAGCCCGTTCTCTTTCTCTTTTCAAACTATTGGTTATTAGTGTTTTTATGTTTATTTGGTTGGGATGTTTTTGTTGTTTGCTGTTTGGTTGCTCAAAAAATTGCAGAAGAGAAAAGAAAATTTGCCCTTCTGGTTTTTGAGGACCAAAGAGATCATCTATAATATTTGTGGATTATGTTAATTTGTATTGCCTTGATTGGCAATGTTAGGCTTTCTAATCAGGCGTTGATTGTTATATGGTTGGACTGGTTTTCTGTTAATCTGGGCTTGGTTTAATTGTCTGTTCATGGGTATGAATTATATGGATTGGAATTAGTACTGAATTTTTAACTGTACACCTGAATGAAAAAAATATAGCTTTGATGAATCCTTATAATATTGTAGAATAAACAATAATTTATGCAAATTATTAGGTAAATTGGCAGTTTGTCTGTCCAAGTTTTGTTTGTATTGCTTGATGTATTGGCTTGTAAGGGAATCTTGTAATGCAAATAAATTAAACTGAGAAAGTACATGCATACAAAATTACAAATTAGGTAGTTATCAACATCAGGCATAACCATATCACCATAATTGGGAAAGTATTACCAATCTAAAGAGCGTACATGATAATCCTAACCTAGAATATTGTGGCTGATAAGATGTACTTGTTTTGATTTGGTTTGTGAAAATGCTTAATACACATTTCTGTTGGACCATGTTGGCTTTAAGTTAAAGGAATTTTTTTCCCCTTGGACCTTTATTCAATATGGGGTATGCAGCCTAGGGATATCACATCAATGAGATAAATGAATTGCATAATTTTCAAGTTCAAGTTCATGCTGAAACATTATTGGACATGTATCAACTTTACTTGAAAATTTGAAGTCAGCTGCCCTTGTTTACAATAAAAGTTTAACTTGAGTTCCTTATTTAAAATGTCTTTTTGTTTAAGTTTTATGCAAGAAAACTGAATTTGCCTTTATATACACCTGTTAGTTGTCTGATATATCTTATGTTATTGGAGGGCAAAATGTGATTTCATTTGGGCATGTTAGGGTTATCATTTTTTTTAAATTGCAAATGTGCATGGTAGCTGCTTCATCATCTTCTTATTATTATTGTTATTGTTATTATTTCAAAATACACCTCGTTGGTTTATTGGCTGTGAATTTTTTTGCGCGTAGAACTGTGAAATTTGATAATCAAAAGTCTTATATCCCTTTGGTGCATGGATGTCTGAACTCTTTATAGAATACAATTTCTATAGGTATTGAGGAGAAAACAAGGGTTCTTTTTTTTTTTTTTTTGTGTCTAATGAAAATAGTTCTGCCTTGTAATATCTATTGTCAATAGCAAACAGCATGCCCTTTAGTTACATTTCTCTTTTAACATAAGTGGCATGCTTCTTTTCCTGGTTTAGTTTTCTGTATTCACAACTGGAGCCAGGGGACCTATCGCCTTGTTTCATTCACAGAAAGATGAGAGGAAGAAGAGATGGCATAAAAGGGGTTTCTCTTAGACACTTGTATAGTTTACTTCTTTTATCCTCTCAGTTCTTTTATAAGGATTAAAGAACATGTAAGAGTATGACAATTTTTGTGTTGTGTTAGAGTGATGATTGCTTGATTAGTATTTGATTTGATTGTTTAGGGACTTTAGGTGACGGTTACTTGATTAGTATTTCCTCTTTTATTTGTGAATATTACTTGATTAGTATTTCCTCTCTTATTTGTGAATATTGGTTAAGTCTAGACGATTGGATTCATTCCTATGCTTCACTAATTAGCAAAAATAGTATGTACTTTGGTAAACATGTTCTTCACTATTTATTTGATGGTTCTTTTTTCGTATTTGTTGAATTATGGAATTTCTAAAATAAGATAGCATCTCGGCTTTGGTGATTGGTATGGTTGTCTTTCCATTTTTGGTATTTTTCTGTTTCTGAGTAGTCTTAAGTCATTTGGCATATGTTGACAAAAGGTTGGATTATCATTTTCCTCCTAAAATTTTATGGTTTTGATGTTAGGGTTGTGTCCATGGTAGATGGTTATTGATGATCTCTTGTGCACTCAGTTTGTCTTTTTTTGATGTTTTATAACTTTGTTCTAGCAAAGTACCATATAAATTTTACTGGGTTCAAATAGTATATAGCCTATGGATGTGCGCAGAAGAACTTGTGAATCCCTATTTTTCTCAGCCTTAATTTTCCTTAGAAATTCTTTCATACGAAACTTCTTTTTGTTAAGAAGATGATGATTGTTTCTCTTCTAAGAGGATAACTTTTAAAGAAAGTTGAATTTTTTAGGCCTATGGGTTAAAGTTGGTTTGGTTTAGTCCGATGGTCCAACTGTAAGAAACACTGCTGGTGATTTTTCTGGAATGTCAATAATCAGCGATGCAACTGAAGGTTAGTTGAAATTGTCAAACTACCTCAAAACTAAAAATTAATGAAGGCATGAAATTGACAAGATTTACCATTGTGTTTCCCTATAGAAATTTATAATAAAAATATGGAAGTAGATCAATGATTTTGGATTGGATTTCCATACATCACCAAGGGGGCTGGGGGATGACTTATTTTCTTTTTAATAATTTTGAGTTTGCTGTAGTTATGCTTCTCCTCAAGCAAAGCAAAGAACATCATTCTTATATGGTATAGGTACTAGGTCAACATAATACAGATATTAGCAAAATAAGAACGGTAGCAAGAATCCAAATGCACAATGGGCAAAAGGGTCAAATGAAAGGATTGAGATGGTATGATTCAATTCAAGATTATAAATTTTATTAGTGGTAGAGAGAGAACGAAGATACATGCAACTGTGAACTTCAATTCATAAGTTCTCTAAAATTTAGCCCTTTGTTGATGCATTTTTGTCCTGGTTGCTAGTTCGCTACCTCTGAGGTGAAGCATGGATAGTGTAGATAGACCACGTATCTATCAGAAGGTGAATAGACTAATTACGCTTCACGGTGCACAAGCATACTTGATGTGTAGACGAAGGATTAGTTCTTTTACTATATTAGATGGATTTCTTACATTGGTCGTGCACTTGTAATTCTAGCTAAAAGAAGGTATTCATATGTTGACAGCCCAAATTTGGTCAAGTACAGTTAAAATGGTACTTGTTTAACAATTGAGTTATAATTTTGTCATCTTGATCCCTAATTTTAGTTTGATTTGTTTCTTTAACCATTTCTAATGTTACACTGATGAACGAATTTAGTTTGGAGACCGAGCTATATTAAGTCCTACATCTGTTGGGTATTGGAGAAAAATGCTTCATATGTGAATTGGGTAATCCTCCTCCCACAATTTGGCTTTGGGTTGGAGTTAGGTTTGGTCCATTTTATCAGCATAGTATCAGAACCAATCCTAGTCTCAACATTGTGTCACCAATAAATGCAATTCTGCAAACTTCAAGCTCTTGATGCTCAGTCCTGACCTCCTAGGCGTGAGAGGGGTGTGTTAAGTGCCACATTGGCTGGGCAATCCTCTTCCCACAAGGTGACTTTTGGGTTGGAGTTAGGCTCAGTCCATTTTATCAACATGCTGAAAGATTTTCAGGGGCCTAGAATAGGAGATATCTATTGAATTCCCTGGATAGAAAGCCTGACTTGTTTTTCTTTTATTGGTTTTTCTGATAAGCTATTTGAAATCCTGAAGAGGACTACACAATCATAGATTGCATATTAAAATACATGTTACTTATCCTCATCAGTACCTTTTTCTCCTTTTCAAGCTAACCGTTCCTGCTGACAAGAAAAACACAATCTCAGCTCAAGTTCTGATGGCACAGATGTGTGGAGTTGTCATCAAACTACAAGTTGAAGTAATATTGATATGTATTTTACAAGTACAGACATGAAATGTCTAAAAGCTAATTTACTAGATGGTGTTAATATTATTGTATAATCTCAGTTCAAACATATTTTCTAGCTATAATTTATTTTAAATTTTATTTTTTATGCATTTATGCACACCATTTCCCATAAAAATATAACATATTCAATCATGCATTCCTTATTTATTTTTTCTCCTTGCTTGCAACATTTTTCCTTCAATAGCAAATAAGTTATTCCGGCCTAAGTTGAGCTGTGAGCATGATTTGAATTGTTTTATTTCTGAGGCTTGTAGAGAGATGTAGTAGTTTTAATTTTAAATCATTAGCACAAACAGAATAAGACATGAATAATGTTCTGCATTGGTGGAATATGGCCTATATCATATTCTGCACTCTGGAAATAATATGGTTGTCATGGTGGCGCAATGCATTGCAGCCTCTCTGGCTCTTTCATTTTCAAATATTTGAAGCTACTTTGTACATGACTCACTGATCCTGGTAGATGAACTGTTATATTTTTTCATTGGTGAAAAAATAGTTTCTCTCTCTCTCTCTCTCTCTCTCTCTTTTTCTTTTCTTTTTTTTTTAATTTGTATTCTGGTAGGTAACAATATCTTGTTATTGTGGCAGCAACGTTCACATGTGCCAAAGTTTGGCAATTGGGAAAGTGAAGAGAATGTTCCTTACACAGCCTACTTTGAAAAGGCTCGAAAGGGTCGAGGTGGGGGGAAGATGATAAATCCAAATGATCCCCAAGAGAATCCTGATTTAAGCTATGATTATGCAGCTCCAGCTCAAGTTCCCCCTTCTGGAGGCAGAGTTGTATCAGAGGAACCAACAGGGCAGGGAGCTGTTAGACAAGCACATGAGCGTCAAAGGAGCAGGGAAGATGGTGAGCTCAGACGGTTTACTGAGTCTCCAGCACGCCATGATAACGTGAATCGGAGAGCTAGCAATGAGCCAGCACCCCAGCGTTATGGTGGCCGTGGAGTAAGCTATGGTGAAACCCACAGACGAACTGGAATACAAAGCGTACAAAGCATTGGGTCCGATAACAGCATGGAGCATTCCCCACTCCATCATAAGGCCAAGATCTCTGGGAGAGGTAGTGGGGCTCCATCTCCTGCTTGGGAAGGAAAAGGTTCATCTGACAGTAGCTATGGTACTCCTGGAAGATCCCGGTTGAAACCAAAAGGCGATGAAAGTGTAATTCTTCTTTCTTCAGCCCCATACTTTCATTATTTAAGTAGTCATATTTGAACTTGGCTTTTCTTGTTGACAATCTGACCTTTTCCTTTTGGGACAAATTTGCTTCTTAAGGCTACTTTTATGTAATGCCTTTCCTCTTGTCAATACTAAATCCTATACAAGGAACAAGGCTTATAATGAATTAATTTTTTGTTTTATTTTTCTTGGGTATCTTAATCTCTTACTAAAATTTGTTTCTGTCTGTTGTTTCTGACGTGACAGCCTGATAAGGGTGCTGCTGTTCCAAAATTTGGTGAGTGGGATGAGAATAACCCTGCATCTGCTGATGGCTATACTCACATTTTCAACAAAGTGAGGGAGGAAAGGCAAATTGGGGCAGGTAAAGTGCCTGGCATGCCAACTGAGTCATCTATGAGCAATGCTCGCAAGCAAACCCCCAGCAACAGCTCCAAGGTATGCCATCACTCTTTGTCTATATCTAATTGCACTGGTTCACATACTTGCCGATTATCTTATCATCATATGTGTTTTATTTTTTTATCTTTTTCAAATTTTCAGAGTTGCTGCTTTCCTTGGGGCAGAAAGTGATGTCTTGAGTACATTTGTGAAAAATTATGAGGTGTGTGGAACTTGTAAATACATTGAAGGCTCTCTTCACGCAGAGTAACTTCGAGTATATTCTCTCTATTTGCTTGGCATTTTGTGATGATAAGCAGTGTTTTGCTAGAAATGTGTTCCTGTTCTTTTTGGTTTATAGTTTCCACTTACTTGCAGATACAAATTCTTTAATTCTAATCTAGATATTATGTTTTCCTTTTTGTCTTGCTCTTCCATTGATTTTGAGAGATACATTGATGAAAACAGCAGCCTTGCGTCGTCCTACCAAATCTTTACAAGTATATAAAATTTTCACTTTTCACAGGCTTGTTGATGTTCATATTTGTGGTGAAGTGCTTTGCCACAATCTATGGCACAAACTCGTGACGCATCGCGACTCAAACAGGGAAATATATGTGCACTTGGGGCAAAAAATTTATGTTTCTGATGAACTTAGTTTGATCTGGATGTGCCATAACCATATTGAAAGAATTAAGAGTGATAAAAGTAGTGAAGCTTGGCAGTATAGCATTTTCACTTTAGAAGGGTCAAGTGGCCTCAAATTGAATAGTGCAATTGAGAGCTCAAGAGTTTGTTCAGTAATCACTAGTGTTGGACTTGGAATTTCATTAGTCCAAATGCTTGTAAAACTAGTATGTGTGGTAACTTCATGGCTTTAAATTTCTATCTTCCCTTATGATCAAATGAATTCTATGAAATTTATAGAATTAATTTGCATATTTGATTAATGAAACTTGGCTTTTAATTAAATGATGAATACTTGTTAAAACTTTAATTTTTGATAACATGTTTATTTAATTTTAATTGAGATTCAAATTCAAATATTACAATCTTAAAAACTATTGAGTAGTACATAAATGAGTATAAATTTTAAAAATAATACTCGTTTTGAGTTTTAAGTTAGTATTGAATATTTATTATTTGAAGATATTTATATAAATAATTAATTAAATATAAAATATATATTTTATAATAATATTTATAAATTTTATATATTATACTTTAAATAAATATAATAAAAATATATTTTATATAAATTATTAATTAAAATATATAAAAATATATATATAATTAAAAAATTTAGGTATTACCCAAATAAAGATAATAATAATAATTGAATTTAGAATTAATTCAAATAATTTATGATAAATTTAATCAAATTTAAAAGAAATTTAATATTAAATATAATAATTAAATTTAAATTTGGATAAAGTAATTTTTATGAATATCCTATGCTCATTACTTAATTTGAAAATTAATTTCAGAAAAAGTATATCCTAAAATCGATATCAGTTTTAGCTGGACCGCACATCTTATGTCAACCATCGGATGAGCATACTTTTGGTTAAACATGACGAGTTTTTAAGATGTTGACCCAATAATATATCAGGCCGACGCCGTACAAATACAAATAATAAGCTGGCGCCAAAACCTGGCGCTAAGTTGAAAATTTTAAATTTCATAAAACTAACGGTGAATTCAAAATCAAAACCACACTCTTAAGATAATTCCTTTCAAAAACACACGCACACTCTCTCTCTCTGCGTAAGATCTGGATGTTAGAGTTGAAAGGAACGGAGGGTTTCTCATTTTATGCACAAATCTCAGGTACTCCACCTCCATCTCTACCTCTAAAATTCAGTATCTTTTGTTCATGGGGGTTTCTATTTTAGTCCATTTCAGCTGCTATTATGTTGTTAAATTCGAAGCAGTTTCTGGGTAATCTTGCTTCTCTCGTAGTTTTAATGAAATTGAGTTATTTTTTAGCACTATCAAACATGACCCAATTCAACGCATTCTCTGAAGTTGCCCTTTTTTCATCTTCCCCTAAATTTCTCTTGGCTTAATTGAGCAGTTAGGGCTTAAAATTCAAGAAAAATGAGTGGATTATGACCTACCCATGTTGATCTCAGCTCTAATTTTCAATTTGAGCATCTGAGATCAGAAAAAGGACAGTTTCATATCCAGTTTTAGCCTCTTAAATATCAATCTTTTCTCTGTATTTGTGGCGCCAATTGTTTAATTATGGTGAGAGAGCAAAGGTTAGAGTCTTTTTACACTCGCCTCCGCGAATCAGTCTCGGCTTCATCACTCTCTCCTCTGCTTATATTTCCCTCAACTTCCGATGTTGATTCACTATGTGCTCTTAAAATAATATTTCACATCCTTGAATCTGATTCTGTCCGCTACTCTTGCTATCCCGTTTCTTCTTTTCAAGAAATTCATAAATATGCTGGCCCTGATCTGACTTCACCTTCAAGTGAACCCATTTCAATCCTCTTAATTAATTGGGGTTGCCAGCGTGATTTGCGTAGGTTACTCAATTTAGGTCCAGGGGCGCGTGTTTTTGTCATTGATAGTCACCGCCCCATCCATTTGCATAACCTGAGCGAGCAAAATGACAGTGTGATTGTGCTTTACACGCATGATGATGAAAATCAAGCTGATTTAGCCTATGATTTTGATGTTTCCGCTTTGGCTAATGCGAGCGAGTTGAATAGTGATGATGAGGGTGACGACAGCTCAGATAGTGAAGAGGAGGAAGACAGTGAAAGTGAAGGTGAAGAGGATGGGAGTGGGGAGTCAAGGAAGCGAAGGAGGGTTTCAAAGGAGAAAAAAGATGATCCAGTTCAGCTTTTCAGGAAATTAAAGAGGGAATATTATAACATGGGTACTTTCCATGGAAGGCCCTCAGGGTATTTGATGTTTGATTTGTCACATTCTTTGAGGAAGAACACAAATGAATTGCTTTGGTTGGCTTGTGTTTCACTAACTGATCAGTTTGTTCATGAAAGATTAACGGATGAGAGGTATCAAGCTGGGGTTATGGAGCTTGAGCAGCATATCAACAGTTCAGGTAATTTAGAGGCTGTTTCTATGGTGACTCTCAAAGATGGAACAAAGATTCGAGCACCTGAATCATCAAGGATAGCATATGAAGATGAGCCAAGACTTATGTTGTTAAGGGAGTGGAATTTGTTTGATTCGATGTTATGTTCTTCATATATTGCCACAAAATTAAAGACATGGAGCGACAATGGAATGAAGAAGCTGAAGCTCCTCCTTGCAAGAATGGGATTTGCGCTTGTGGATTGCCAACAGAAGTTTCAATACATGAATCTTGAAGTAAAGAGGAAAATGAAAGATGAATTTGAACGGTTTTTACCTGAATACGGGCTTACTGATTTTTACTACAGGAGTTTCTTGAGGCTTCATGGGTATAGCTCCAGGGTTTCTGCGGCAGATGTGGTCTATGGGGTGACAGCATTGCTCGAGTCATTTGTTAACTCTGATGGCTCTTGTGCTTCTAAGCAGTTTGGAGAGGCATATGATGCACTCTCCTTGAATAATCTTGACAAATTGAAAGCTGGAATGCAACAAGCGATCAAGGTACAGCGAGCAATTCTTAGACAAGGAAGTACAGCAATCACAAAAAGTGGTTCTATCAGAAGTGGAAGGAAGTTCAGATGGGTAAAGCTTGAGGATTCAGTGGATACAAAGTTGTTGGGATACCCACAGGCTTTGACTAAATTCTGCTATTTTCTAATGGATGCCTTGAGAGAGAAAGGAGCTAGAGCAAAGCCCTTGCTTTGTGCATGCTTATCACAAGAGCCAAACAAGATGTTGATTGTTGGGGTTTGTGGAAAACCTCGACTTGGAGCAGTTCAAGGAAATGCCTTTGGCGTTGCATTCAGAAATGCAGCTGAGGAGATTGGAGCTGAGTTCTTTCATGAGTTGTTTGAATCTTCATGGATTGTTTTAGATAAAGGTGCAGTTAATAATTTTATGATCAGATTAACTGAGAAGCTATGATGGAGAACTTTGTCTACCATCTAGATAACTCTCCCTTTTTTTTTTTAAGTTTTCCGGCTCTTTCCCTACAAAATTAGCTGTGTTCTTGGGGAAGGATATCATCTATGTTTGTCTCTGAATTTCTTAATCCTGCCATGTTTGAAATGACTCATAAATGCGAAGTCAGAATTGATTTCAGTCCAAGAATTTTTTTCTTTCTTTATTTTCTTCTAAAAAATTAGTAATTTTTCAGTGCAAAGTTTGACAGAAACTGCCACTTTTGTAGTTTTTTTTTAATCGGAAAAGAAGACTTCATTGATAAAAACACGAGTCAAAATATAAGCCCATGCATATATTGATCCCCACTATAATTTCAGTAGTCAAGCATGACCAAAGTCCAACAACTAAGAAACTTATTATAATTGGGCAAAGGATTCGAAAGAAGCTTTAGACCCGGCACACCTGAAGCTTGATGATGCCCTAGTCGACGCACTAAACTTTTAACTTACAGCATTAGGAGAAACTCACAGTCCATAACAAGATTGTCAAAGAACTTTATTAAAGAAGCAGAGCTTCCTCAGGAAAGATGTCTCCTTCACAGCAAGTAAACCAAGCAAGCTACAACAACTAAAAGAAAGCTAGGACCCGTGTATATGATGGTGGGAAATCGCGAGAGGGATGACAAAGCTCAGGACTCTCAATCTCATGTAGCCCTTAAGAAGATCGGTGCCCAAGATGAACTACAACCGCTTATTTGAGATGCCATCCAAGTAAGGAAACTCTTGATGCAATATGCACTCACATACAAAACAAAGAAATAGAACAACAAACTCCATCCAAGGAGGGAAACTAAACTTCGGATCTGGTAACAGCACTACAACAAAAATACAAGCTAAAAAAAACTAAAGAAAAGAGATAGAGGGGGAGGCTCGACGGCTAAAAGGCCGGACCTCCCTTAAAACTGAGAAACTAAAGATCGAGTTTTTGAAGTTTTAGAGGACAGGGAGAGAATTAGGTTTAGAGAGAAGTGAGCATCCACTTTTGCAGTTCAAAGTCAAGCATTTAATGTGTCTCATAATCCTTGCACTAACACGGTTGTTAAAGGTGAAAATTTTTGATGACATTTACGTAAAAATGTCCAATCTCTATAATCCTTTGTGTTGAAGTATTGAATAGTTTGTATGCATTGAATTTATCAAGTGACGGGGAATTAGGATATTTTGTCTCTCTCCAGTGTGGGTAACTGGGCCTGCAGTAGAAGTCTTTAGCATATATACTTTTATGAAGATCAGAGTCTAGTTAGTGTTGATCAAATGTGGTTAGCATATATTTTTATTTATATTTTTTAAAATTATTTTATTTATAATTATTTATTATTTTTAAAAAAATTAGAGTATTAATTATTTTAGTTTTAATTTTAATTTTATTTTTATTTTTATTAAATATAATAATTATTTTTATAATTTCTCAAAATTTATCTTTATTATCTCTCTCTTAAAAAGTTTTTAGTGACAGATTAATAAAAAGAAAATTATTGATATTAAATTATGTAAAATAAAAGATAATTTAAATAAATTAAAAAATAATTTATTATAATAATTTAATTATTTCTTAATTATCATAAAAATATTTAAGTGAGATGAGTTAAAGACTGTGGTTAAAATAATAATTCTTTGAAGAAAAACGTTTCACGGGGTCAACTGGCTAAGGCAGAGCAAGAAGCGCCGACCAAGACTATAAGAGATGTTGACAAATAACGCGCCGTAGATGCAAGGATATACGTAACAGCTTACGACTGCCGCCACGTGGACGTTGATGAGGTCTCACCGACCCGCTTGTCATACATAGACAAAACCCCAAAAGCATGTTTCTTTGCGTTTCGTACCCTTCGGTTTTTTCTTCGTCCTTTCCTTCCCTGAATCCCTGTTTTAAACCCTAGAAATTGGACGACGAAGAATTCAATCTCTTTCTGATCATCGATCTTTTATGTGTATACGCTAATCGATTTGGTTTGCGAGTGTTAGATTGAAGGTTCGATTTTCTGATTCTAGTTCTTTTAGTTCTAATCTTTTAAATATCTGTTATTAATCGGCGTAGTGGACTTTCGATTTGCTTTTTCCCCCTAATTTTCTCTAATTTGTGTATTTTAGATTAAGTTTGTTGTAATTAATATTGCTTCTTTGGCTTGATTAGGTCTCAGCGTTTTTCTTTCTTTATTTCTTTCTTTCTTTTTTTTTTTTAAATGGAAATCATAGTTGATTAATAGCATGATTTGTGAATGTTAAGTTCATTATTGAATTTCTAAGGGGAAAAAAAAAGATTTTGTTCATATTGAAATTTTAAATTTGGGAAGCATACAACATTAAAGGTAGGAACTTTTAGTGTAAATTGTACTGGGTGAATGATTCTTTCTGACTGTATTACTGCGCCATTAATCTGCGTTATTTAAAAGCCTTAATTGTTTCCCCTTTATTTGGATTTATGCATTTTTAGGTGTTGAAAGCTGGAAATTTTGATAGCAAGATTATAGATAGAGCATGAGTACTCAGGCTCAGGGAGTGAGGGGCCCTACCTTAAGGGGGTATCGCAGGAGGAAGGCAATGCTTGACTTGAATGTGCCTCCAAGTGAAAACAGGGATCAGGAAGGAACTTCAACTGAGGGTGTGCAACATGGAGAGGAAGCAAGTCAACAAGGGCAGCCTGTACCACCTGCTACAATCGATGTTGAGGCTATTGATGATGATGATGTTATTGAATCTTCCCCGAGGGCTTTTGCTGAAGTATGCTTTCTGTTTCTCTCCCTCTTCCCATTAGTGTTCCTATTCTTAATGAAAATTCTTGATTTTGTTTAATTTCATGTTAGGCTAAGAGTAATGCTCGAAGAAACAATGCCCAAAGAACCCATGGAAGTACTGTTGTAGTCGATGTAGATTCAGGTAATATGATATTTCCTTCACCTTTTGTATATTCTGTTTCACAGCAGTTATATGGTGGCATATAGTGCTTGTTCAGTGACATTGATTGGTTATGATGTTTCTATGTTTACTTGTTCTGTCAACTGAAGTGTGTATGTTGCTTATTCCAGGACGAACAACTAGGTTGACTTATAATAACCATAACAAGCGCAGACGAGTTCTACCAGACCAAACAATTATCAATTGTGAACATTATGTAAATTTGGAAGGCAGTAGCAGCTCCATGGTAATACCTGAAAGTGTATTCCTATGCTTTGCTTGTCTACCTCCTATTGGTCATTGTTTTCTTGTTGTCAGGTTTTAGATCGACATACTGTTGTTAAAGATGTATCATCACGCTTAAATACTGTTAAGGTTAAGGATTGGCTTGAGTCACTCCTAATTTATCTATCATGCTTGGTGGTTTTTCTGTGTTTCCTCTATATTTTTCTTTGGTGATTGAGTTAAAAGCTATTGCAAATAAGATTTTATTTGGGAAACTTAAATATGGTTAAAACATGCTAAAGTATGAGGAAGTGTAGCTTTTATGGCTGTTCAACTAGAATTTATGTAGGAATGTTGTAGCTTTCATGCATCTTATTCAATCTTAATCTTTGCATTAATGGAATCACTTTGGGTTCCTGGATTTGCTGCTGGAGTTATAATTGTATTTTATTTATCAATTTTATAATTAATTGCATTAGAGCATGGAAGAATATGGTATGACTAGTGATTGGACATGTTCATCTCACTCATTTTAAGGAATTTTTTTAAAGGTTTGTGGCTTACTGTTATAGTTCATTGGCAGAGAGATAATGTACCGTCACCACCTCCAGTTCCAAAGGAGCCAACCTTCAACTGTCCGATTTGCATGGGTCCATTTGTTGAGGAGACATCGACAAAATGCGGGCACATTTTCTGTAAGGCTTGCATTAAGGCTGCAATTAGAGTAAAGGCAAAATGTCCTACATGTAGGAAAAGAGTCATTGGTAAAAACCTTATTAGGGTGTTCCTTCCTGCAACCAGTTCATTGTGATGCTCATGACCAATTGCTATTTTATGTAAGTTTTCTTTTTTAACTGATGTATTTACTGTGGTCATTAGTTAAAGAAGCAGCATTATTTCACTTATATGATATATTTATATTTCAAGGATTTGTTGTATGTGACATGATAGTATATCCACATATGAGCACATGCACTCACCTTAAGGAGGTGGATTTCAAAATGAAAAATGCTTAGCTTCAAGTTTATTCTGTGGGATATGTTGAAATAATTAGGCAGAAGAAATGATGGTATGCTCAAGTGCATTGTCTTCTCTCTCTCTCTCTCTCTCTCTCTCTATCTCTCTCTCTCTCTCTTTGAAAAAAGGTGTTTATATTATGAGAAGTACCAAATGTGCTGTGTGTTTGTTCTTGCCATGAGTCCATGTATATTTCTTTTTATCTCCTTTCTGTACATCTCAAAGTGATGATAAATTCATTTTCTCCATTTTCTGCAGCAGGTTTGATAGAAACATCTTTGAGATGGAGAGATGAAAGAATGGCAATAGCATGTTTGTGGATACTTATTTTTTTACTTGAAATTTGAACTTCGTTTAACATGTGCACTTCACATTGATTTGCCAGAAATCAATAGTGGATTTTGTTTTTGGATCAAATTTACTTCAAATGGTTGATTAGCTAAGGCATATGGCAATCAGATGACAACAGAAATTTTATGAAATGGATGTTTGTAGTTTATTTTAATTTTATAATGCTATTCACACCCTCTAAAAAAAAGTTTATATTCCTATTCATGATAATTAATATAATCCTATTGGATACTCTTTAACAATAAAATAACCATAATTTATTAACTTATTTTTTTTTATTTTAATAGCGTTTTAAAATTTTAAATTAATTTGTAGAAAAATCATCTTCGCACTAGCTCTTGATTCGTTGTAGTTGGTCCTTGAATTATTATATTATAAAATAATTTTAATTCTTAAGATTTCTGTTTTATCAATAATAATAAAATTCTAATATCAAAATGGAAAATATCAAAATATGTATCAGTAGAAATTTTTATTCAATTAAAAAAAATATTAAACAAGTTTTAATAAATAAATTTTATTGTAGTCCACCAAAAAAAAAACAAAATAAATTTTATTGTACATTGTTGACTTACATTTAATTAAAAAAATATATATTTAAATTGCATATATAAATAAAATACGTGTAATTTCTTAACTTATCAATTAAAAAAATATACATAAAGGAATGATTGAATTATAAAATATAAAAATGAATCTATGCAGTTTTTTTACATGAGCTGGAATAAAAATAAAATTGGAATTGAAAAATTGATATGTATCCTCGTAGCATTAAAGAAATCAAAGTTCAAATGATTCTCTTCTCTATTATTTTAGATAATAATAATAAAAAAAATCAACTTTAAGTTACTAAAAAATATTTATGTGAGGCAAACCAAAATTTTTTTAAACAAAAAATAATATATAAAGTTTAGAAGAATCTAATAATAATTAAATAAATATTACATATAAATAATTAGATTAATTATAACATATAAATTTTTATAAAATATTACCTAATTAAAAATATAATAATTTCTAAAATTTATTTGAAAATAATTTTAAATCAACAAATAATTTTATTTATAAAATTAATTAAATTTAAATTTAAATTTTAATTATTAAATTTAATATTAATATACATAATAAATAAAGATTTGATGTAAGTGCGCCGCTAATATTTAAATTTTGTTGTGACAGTCGCATACACAAAATGTCATTTAAAATTTTCAAGAAAATTAATATCGTTCTCGTACTATCATAAAAATATATAATTATTAAGTTATTTATTTTATAAAATTACACTTAATTTCTATCTCCACAAAATAGTTTCTTAATATTGAAAAATTTTAATTGAATCTTTTTAATTTTTATTTGATGTAGGCACTCGATTAATAAACTATTAATTTAATGGGATTTCACTTGCCCTATCATATTTGGATGGACCATTTCCATTTTGCAACTCCGTGAAAGATTGGACATTGCAAAGTCTCCAGTAGTAGAGCTTTCATGTATCTGGACTAAAAGCTAAAGAGACGCATAACAATTGATTATTATTGTAAAAATAAAGTACATTTTCTTCATGGTACAAACAATGTCTCTATGTTCTCAATACAATCTCTTACCGAATACAACAAAATCATAACATTACCTGGATGAGAAGAAAGAAAAACAGAGAGAATTATCTCAAAACTGGAAGAGGTAGAGAAATATACCACCTTTTTCTTCTTCTTCTTCACTTTATCTTATGGATTTCTTTCTCCACTCAGTGCGGCCGCGGTTTATTTCAAGCCCATTACTTGACAATCTGAGTAAATGTAAAAAGTCTTGGCAGTCCTGGTCGCCAGCTGTTGCAGTGGCAGAACCATTTGTTGGTTGAAGCTCTGAATCCTCAGTAGGTTCCACACTTGTGAGGGAATCAACTACATCATCATGTTGGCATTCCCTTCTGTAATCCAAGGTGATTGTTTGCAGTTCATGGGTGTCAATGATTTCTTGAGGCATGCTCTGTCATGAAGAGAAATGAACTTGCTAGACCAAGTAATGGAGGCCAAAAGCCAACACAACCATTCAAGAATACATTCAATTACCAACCTCTAGAACCCATCCAATGTAAGTGACATTATTAACATGTTGATTCATGTCCAAATCTGCTCTTCTAGGCTGCAGATTTAAAGCAAGCTTACAAGTCAGAATAACACGAGAGACTTGAGATGAATAACTTGGAAGTTTGGAAGGAAGTTGATAGAATCTAGATGAACCAAATAGCTTACCACAAGTCCTAGTTTGGAATGTTGAGCAGGATCTTCTAGTTTCAAAATCTTCTTCAAGCTGCGATTATTATCCTCTGGAAATGCCAATCTGTCGATGTACAAATCATCCAATCATATTATGTCAATCACAACCAAAATATTCTAAATGGCACAGAATCATTCAGTTATCCACTTATTCTATACAATCACAGAAATTTCCTGGAATTTGCACCTTTCATCCTGTAAGCTATAAGGTATACCATCATCTTAGACATTCAACTAAACATGTAGCGAGAACAATACAAGGAAAATGAAATTTAAAAAAAAAAAAAGAAAAAAAAAAAGAATCCTGAGTCATAGACATATCAAGCAAACTCAAATTCGCTAAGATATTTGACCAATCAATGATTTGGTTGTGTTTCCATGTAACTTAAGATTTCCCACAACACAAAAATTTTTTTCTTGGATGAAAATATAACAAACATTAGAACATCATCATTGTATTCCAAATGGTCATTTTTGCAATAGCAATGAAGAAAGAGTGGAGCTGGGAGACATTGAAGCATAATAATATGGCTTAGAAACTTTATAAACTTTGGATTCTTATTATATTTTCCAAAATGTTCTCATGCATTTCCCTTTTTTTTTTATGTTGTCTTCACGGTCTCAAAATCCTCCAAAAGGTCACCTAAAAAACCTGCTACAATAAAATATCCAAAAGAACCTTCTCATGGTGCATATTCCTGGAAAATTGAAGAGCCTAAATACAGCCATTTATAACTTGGAGGTGTTTTTCCAATCATTTCTGGAGGGAGATGAATTCAAGATTCTAACACATCTATATCCCCATCATTTTCTGAATTGAGTAGTTTCAAATATTGGATGAAGACAAGCCAAGAATTGTTTGATAGTATTTGCAATACTTCTTAAGTTATCAAGCTTTAATTGTATCAATGATGTAGTAGTAGGCACAAGAGCTTCAATAATCACATAAAGGAAAACAAAGGCACCTAATGTAGTGAATAATATCGCTTTCTAGTTGTTGATTATGAACCAGGATGCAGAAACATGAGACAATAATCAGTGATAGTTTAGGCCTCATGAAATGAAAAGGTGCCTACCTGAGTTCTCGTGGGCAGTAAACCATGTACTCATCTCGGACATCATCAGTTACTTTTTGAAGCCGCCTAGTATCTTGGTTCATCATCACCCACTTGCTGAAATCAAATTAAACATATAATCAACTGCCATAAAACAACTTGATTCGGAAAGATATCTACGAAGTTCAACTTTTGACATAGATCTGAAACAGATAATACAAACCTAAAGAGGAAAAGCGCTACAGGCATATTATTTCATGCAACCAATATCTGGTTCTTGGAAAAAAATGCAATGCTTTTAATAGCTAAAATTGATCAACCTAGGGTATTTAAATGTTCATCATTGAATTTTTGTTTGCAAAGCAGCTAGGACTGTAAGGAATTAAAAGGTAAAATATATAAATGATCAATTAAGTCTGAAAGTGAACTCAAGGCCCTTGACTTGAGTTCCAATTAAATAAGTACGCACATCTGCAAAAGACTCTGGTTTAACAGAGAGTTGTCTGTAGCTATTATCCACATTTCTTTTTCCATTTTGTTTCGTTTATTTTTTTTTCCCTGCAAATAAAAGAGGAAAAAGAGAGTAGCTTAGAAATGCACCTTGTGGCTCTTCCTATAAGCTGACCAGTGGCACAGTCTGTTAGAATCCAATCACGTCTGGTTCCAATTCTTCCTTCATTTTGGCACCATGTTTCCACTTCAACTACATCACTCCTGTTTGACATTCCATATTTTAGCAGCTGGGGGAAATTACAAACCCATAACTTTCACAAATGTCATTGAAAAGAGAGAATAAAACCCACCAAGCAGGGTATTTGTATATTTCAATGTGCATGCGAGCGGTTACCCATATGAGATGCATCTTCCTCATTGTGGGTGTTGTAGCAAATCCATCAGTTGAAAATCCAACACTTTGAGCATGATTACAGCCAACCTCCTAGAGGACGTATTTCCCCATAAGTTATACAAAAACATAAGAAAAATACATGATGAAAATTAAATTTCATTCAGAGTCATTTTGATCCTCACATAATGTTATTATTAGCAAAAGAAAAGCTATCTGGATACCCAAATCAAGTTTAATGCTTAAATGTGACATACCAAATGAAATCCAGTCCTTTAAAACTAATCAACCAGATGCCATTTCTGTTGAGCAATGACAAAATTGGCATCTACCACAAATTTCTCTTTACTCATCATTCAGTAGTTAATACAAATACTTTTACTAAAACAAATAAAATTTCTACCAAGAAAGTAAGGATTTGAATCTGTTTATCAGCATTCCTCTGGTAGCAGAAGAAAATGCAATTCAAGGAAATGCAGATAAAAAGATTGACAGGTAAGAGTCATGGAATCCAACAAAGCAACCGGGAAAAAAATGACAATTTTAAGGGAGGTGGTTAAGCAAATCAACAAAAGAAGTTATGCACCATCTGATGACAACCAAATTTCACATATTTACAAGTGCAAATGAGAGAAAATGGCAAAACCAAACATACCCAGATGCCAAAAATCTCAAAATTTGTCAACAGATTCCAGAATTCAATCGAATAAATAAACTTAATGCTACTAAGGGGGGAAAAAGCAAAAGCAAAAGCAAAATCCAATGAACACTCCCTCAAAATTCCAAAATGCAAATCAAACAAAATGAAAGGCATGAATAAAATTAACAAAGAAGAGGAAAAGGGAAAAGCCAAAAGAATAAGAACAAGAAAAGTAATTGGACTTGGCGAAAAGAAACAAAATTGAAAAGAATACCTGCAAAAAGTTAGCAATGGTCTCAACAGTGGCAGTTTTATTAATCCCAACCTCATAGCTCCTAACGATAAACTTCTCCTTATAAGACAAGCCATCCTCCGTCAAGCTCCCCAAGCGGAGGCGGTTGGTCAAGCTCTCACGGACAGAATCGACACGGGTAGTCCCTCCCTCAGACACAACAGCCTGAACGACGGAGCTCTTAGAGACAGGGGAGCATAAAACGACTACATTGGGGCGGCAAGTGAAACGAGGCCTGTTATGGTGATGGGTAAGGAATCTACATTGAGAAGCTAGGGCTTGGATTTGGTCCGCAGAATTACAGGGCAACTTCAACATCTCGTTTTCAAGCTCAGTCCAAGAGCTCTCTCTCTCTCTCTCTCTCTCTCTCTCTCGTTGTTTTTATAAAAGAAGATCGACTTTCGTCGATGGGAACGAGGAAATGAGAAGAGAATGGAAACGCCACCGGGTTTGGATAGAAATAACGAGAATGCCACTGCCAAGCCGTGTGTAGCTTTTGCTGCATCCCGTGCCCTTCGCCGCTTTCCGTCGCAAATAAGCAGAGAAATCAAGCATACGACAGAGTTGCCGGGGACATGTGGGATTACAAACGCCCACACGTGCTTTGAATTTCGGGCAAATTTTACGATGGATTAATTCTTGCTTTTTCATTCACATGGATATAAATCCATTCTCCCAATTTATAGAGGAATTTACGTTTATACGAGTATAAAAAAAAAATTAAAATTGAAAATTCTGAATATTTTTTATAATTTTTTGAATTTCACCTTTTTTATACTTTATTTAAAAAATTTAAAGATAATTTTTAAAAAAATATATTTTTAATATGTGTCTCATGTTATTTATATTCATTATATTTATTTGTATTTTTTTAATAATTAATTAAATTTAATTATTTATTACCATAATAAATTACTAAAACTATATATTTTACACTTAATGGAAGTTGATTTACATTTAATTTATAAATTCTAAGAAAAGTTGAAATGATTTTTTTTAAACTATCATTTTTTATTTTAATAGTTAATTAAATTTAGTCTTTCATTATCATAATAGTAAAATACTATGAATTTTTTGTTCATCTCATTATTTTTTTTATTTCCACTTTTATATATTACAAAATTATAGATAATATTAAATATTAAATTAATATTTAATAAAAATAATAAGTAAACATGGTTATAACAATATTGTTATATATATTAAATACATAATCACAATTTCATCCTAATTTAAAATGATTAAATCAAATAAAAATTAATTATTATTTAATATATTTTAGATGAAAGGCATAAAAAAATTGCTTTTATAAATAATATTAGCGAGGCATGTATTAATTTAATAATATTTTATTAATTTCCTATCTATAAAAATTAAAATTATTTATCAATTTAATTAAAATAAAAAAAAAATAAGGAACAAAACTCAACTTTCTTCTTCCCTGCAGAATTCCTTCGCTCTAGCCAAATTTAGTATTCAAGCATGGATCCATTCCTTTCTCCAAATATGAGATTCATTTATGAAACTCCAATAATCCAACTTTCTCAAGCTGAAAATTTGTTCCCTGTTCTCCCCGAAATCGCATTATCAAAGAACAAAGTTTTCTCTCAAATCCAAGACCTTAGATACCCATTACAATACGTAAAATTTCTCCTCTGTCACCCATCAATGGTAGACCCATATACATAGCATCACCACCCAACAAATCATAATACCTTCCTCAACACATTACAGAACCATGTCCACCTAATGCTTGGTAAGAAGAAGAGGTCTTATTGCAGATTTTGAGGCAGTGGTATTGCAAGCAAGTAGAACAAAGCAAAGATTGAGATACCGTATGAATTTCTTCTGAGGTAAAAACCAATGCAACCCCATGTTCAACATCACCTAATCCATTGTCTTCATGCTCAACACCTCTTCAGGAGCCACTCCTTCTAGCATCAATAATAAATTAGCATACGCGTAATCTTTGAATCACTCTTGGTTAAAAATCTTAAATTGGAAGGTAATGGAGACTGTTAGGTTTGTTGAAGCTTTGTTATTTGATCTGTGTTTGTTGTTTTAGGATTCTTACTGGTTTAATTGCAGGGGTGAATCTTATTGTTTTAATGTATGGTGTTTTCTTCTTTAATTTGGGTTCTAAAAATGGAATCTGCCATCTTTTTTCTATAATTTTCATTTTTTGACTAAAATTATAAATAGTTTGTAAAATTTTAAAATTTTAAAATTAATATTTTATTATTAAAAAAATAAGAAGAATAATATTTTTAATTTTTTCCCCAAAAATTGGATTTATTTGACCTTAAATAAAAACTTGTGGGTTTTTATGAGCTAAAACTTCATTTTGGATTTATTTGGTCTTAGAGTAAAGCATGAGGGCATAATTGAACCTTTATCTGATAAAAAGAAAAATGTTAAAGCCACACAATAAATTTTTCATTTCTAGATTGGCCTTCCTTTTTTAAATTGTCTATTACAGAATTACAAATTTTAGTGTGTGTGTCTATATATATATATATATATATATATATATATATATATATATAATGCCCTAAAAATTTAAAGAAAATAAATAATTTATTAATTACATTATTTTAAGATTTATTTTATTATTTAATGATGCTCTTATTAAATTACTTTGAAATTCTAAATTCAAGTTTTGAATTTTAGTTTTGAATGCATTTAACTTAGAATTTTATTATGATATTATTTTCTATTAATAACATAAATAATAAATATATTGCTATACTCTAAAATAAATAGTATCTTAACTATATGAAATTGAACTTTATTAAAATTTTATGATTTATGTAATAAATATATTTTATATTGTTGTTTTAATAAATTGTTATTTTAATATATTGTGTGTATTATTATTATTATTATTATTATTATTATTATTATTATTAAACTTAATTTAATTGTGATATAATATTTTGGATTGCATTGAAAAAAAAATTTAAACCTTGTTAAAATAAAATAAAAAAAATAGGAATTTAAAAATAAAAAGTAAAAGTAAAAGTATAAAAAAAAATCAAAATTTTAAAACTTGCAGTACCAACACCCTTACCAGGTTCTCTCTCTTTTTCTTTTTTCTTTCTTCTTTATTATTTTTTTTTTCCCATAATTCCCTTTTTCCATCACCATTTCCTTGGTATCAAAAAGCTCCTCTCCTCATGGGCATCGCATAGATACCAAATTTGCGCAATATCATTTTCTGATTTATGCAAATCGAGCTTTTAAAGTTTTAACCCATTTTGAATTTCCAATAAGTTTCTCCTAAATTAGAATTTTTCTTAAAAATCCGAATATATCAACATATTGTACAATCTGAGAGCTTCAAAACAATACTAATTTGAGAAATTTTCAATGCCAAAAATTTTTCAAGACCCACAAGCTTACTGGTGAGATTTTGAGTCTTTAAAGTTCTTTCAGGGTAAATAAAATTATTTTCTAACCCTTTATGACTTAGGCTTTGTGTAGTTACTTTCATTTCTGTAACACCCCTGATTTTATATATTATTATTGGGCTTCGTGTAGGTATCCTCAATTCGCGGAAATTCGACAGTTGACCAGGTCTGTGAAATTCCGGCCCGACAGACCCGTGACCGGAAAAGTCTCCGAATTGGGCCGAGGTTTTGGCTAGCCCCCAATTGTCAGTCGTCCCGAGCGCGTCCCCGAAGTCGGAATCGGCAAAGGTAAACCCGAACCTAGTTTTTACGTAATTTTCTAGTGCTTAAATAGGATTAAAAATCCATAAAATATTCGTGGTAGCTTAGAAAATTACGATTCTTTTTGCAATAGCTTAGTAATATTGCTAAGGACCGCGGGGCAAAGTTTTATAATTTTTAGAGCTTGTTTGGGCAGTTTTTGCAAAAATGATCAATAATAAGGACTAAATTGAAATTTTGCGTATTGTGATGGATGATTGATTTGATGGGCCCAGGAGGGGCTGTGTGATATGATTGAACTGTTGATGTATGGATTGTGAGTATAGAAGTGCGTTTTTAGCCCTTTTGCAGGTTGGGTAGGTCCTAGGTATAGGGGAGACTCTGCCGGATTTTAAACTACGACTTATGACGTAATTGGTCTTTTCTTTATTTGTATTGAGTCGATTGTATTAAATAAATGTAATATGATTGTCAGTGAGCCGATACCTTCTTCCTCCGCCGCCACGATAATTTGTCGTCAAGTCCGTGAGTAAAATATTAATTTTAATTATAATTTCGATATTATTATATGTTCAAGATGCCCATGCATCACTTATATGCATATATTTATGTAGTTAAACTCTAGGCACGATTTATGTTGCATTCATAACTGTTGATGTACCATGGATGTTGTTGTGGTAATTTGGAGCAGTGTGCGTGCGTTGGCGTGCGTGTGATGTGGTGTGGACTATGGATAGGACGGGGTAGTCACGGCTTGAGTAATTCGCTGGGACGTTCCTTCGAGGGGTAGTCACGGCTTGAGTAATTATTTGAGACCCTCGATTTGGTTATTAAGTGGAAGTCCGAGCTTGAGTAATTCAGGCACCAAAGTTGGATTTAAGAGAGTCAGTATAGGGATCGGCTCCCATATGTTATGATTGATACTACAGGTGTGTGAGTGCTCCAAATTACCTTTTGATGTTATGATGTGAAAATGTTGTGTATGTTGCATTTCACTCTACAAGTTGCATTAGTTTGAGATAGTTATAGAGATTATAGTTAAGATTGATATTTTACTCTGAGTCGAACGCTCACTCTGTTCAAAAATTTTTACAGCCACGGAGGATATTTTGTTCAGGTTAACTCGCCTTTTTACCTCGCAGTTGTTTATCAATATTGTGTAATTTTAATTACTCCTAGAATTTCCGCATGTGTTATCAGTAATTATTTGAAATAGGTCATAAATATTATATTCATGTTGGACCTGTAAACTTAATATTTTAAGTCTGTTTGATGGATTGGATGAGGGAGCTGAGCTCCCATTTATTATTATGTTGATGAGTATGTGGAGGGTGAGCTGAGCTCCCCAATGGATTGTTTATTGTGTTTACAGGTCGGGTGAGACGAAAACTCCCCGTTGGAAAGTCAATTTTATGGCGGACTCTGTCCGCTTGTTTTCTTGATATTGGGCCCAAATGGGCCTTAGAGTTGGGTTAATGAATAGTTAAGGCTTACTACGGGCCTCGGGGGCTTTAGGCTGGCCCAGGTCCTAGTGCCGGTCCGGCCCATAGGTTGGGTCGTGACAAATGTGGTATCAGAGCTTAGGCTCCAGATTCATAGGGAAAAATTATCTAAGTGTTGGGAAGAGTCTACTAGGAGTCTCATGCGGAGTATAGGATTCTTGTTCGTATTTTACTGTAATTCTTTTTTTCTAGATTCTACGTTATACCTCGGGAAGTATAAGATTACCTCAGTTAGTGTCTTGATTTTCGTGGAGTACACAGAAATGTGAAATAGAGTTAGTAGACATGTGAGGTCCATCATGAGGATACGTACTCCAAGAAATGCTATGTTTCTGTCTGTATGGGTTTAAATGGTGTGCCCATTTCGTGCAAGGCACGAGTACATAAATGTGAGTCTTGAAAGTACAGTTGCCCTAGATAAGGATGAGGATACCACTGCAGGCAGTCATCAGTGGATGACCCCGTCAGAATAAGTTTATGATAATAGAAGATTCGAGAGAGATAAGAAATTAAGAGGCCTAGTCGGTCCGGACGTATCGTAGTAACTATACAATGTTCTCGATGTCTGCTCTGTAGTCGCAGACATTCTGATGCAGACATGAGATTATTGTATAGAGCTGCGTGCATCCCCGTGGTGCTCCATAATGAGGGTGTTTGCGGGTGGCTTCTGTTTTGGTACAATTATGCCAGAACAGAGTTCTATATCTGCAGAGGAGTTGGGAACTCCTGGTTAAGAGTCTAGAGCTAGAATATCGAAAGGTCACAGTTGGGTGGTAACTAGAGTTAGTGACTCAGTTACCCTAGCATGAGCTAGAGTTACAGTAAGAGTTGCCATCAGACCAGAGGTTTCGGACTAGTTGCAAAGTAAAGTTGATACCTATAGAGTGAGACCATCTAGTCTTCGGTATGGAATTTTGGATGGTTTTTGCAGAACGATAGACGTTTTGCTTAGAACTTAGTGAGAATAGAATACCTTGTGTGTATTAGCAAGGTGTAAAGTGCAACCCTACTACCTAGGGAAGGTCGAAACTATGAATTGATGATTCACAGAGATATGATATGATAGGAGAGTCATTAATTTGACATGGTTTGGGCAAGGTGGTAAATGTAGTACCTTTGATGCAGAAGTTAGGTGTAGTCCTATCTTTCGTAAGGGATCGAAAGTTATTACTAATAATGGTGACCAACCAAATAGTGCGGATGGGACTGTAGAGTGTGGTAGAGAGTAGTTGGTCAGTATCCTGCAGATGATACAAGTTCCATTATAGGAATCATATATAATCAGATCATGATGGATGTAAATCCTTTGAATTGGATGACGGGTTTGGGTACCCGGAATCTTAAGTTTTGGCTAGTTGAGTAAACATGGAAAATAATAATAATAATAACAAATAAATAAAATTACTGCAGAATCAGTTCTCGAGGTAGTAAGGGTATTATGTAAGCTAAGAATATAAATCATACAAAAAAAAAGTATGACTGTAATTTCCTGAGTTCCTTTCTAACTTCATATCGTTCAAAACAATAGTATAATCTAATTATAATAGTGTCAAGAGTAATAAATTAGCAAAGATAAATTATAGAAGGCCAATGGATAGAGAAAGTGCAGAATGAAAGTTTGGACAATTGATTACAGATGCAATATAATCTAAATGCTAGTGGAAGTACTAGCTAGAGTGGTCAAAGGACCAAATCTGAGTAGCATAGACATGTGATAACGTGGTAGAAACTCTGAAAGATATAGTTTGCAGGTACAGCTGTCATGTTAGGAAGAAGAATGGAACCAGGGATAGAATAGTTAAGTTCTATTTTGGGTAAGACAAAGGAGATAAACGGAAGGACAACCTGAAGAGCGCATAATAAAAGGAACAAAGTTAAGATATAGGGTAGGCTAAGTGTTATTCTTGGCAAGGTGAATGACAAGGATGGAAAACCCAAAATGGGACCACATTAGTGAGAATAGTGATGGAGGTATGGAATAACATAATAATGAGTAAATGCTAGAAGGTGTGCGATGGTATTGCGGACTACCTAATTAGGTAGAGAAAACGAAGTTAGTAAGTAGTAAGTTGAATAAAGGTCAATCTAAGGGATCAAATAGGTATGATGAGTGGAAAGAATTATAGATAATGACACATAAGCTTTAGGTTAGACTTTTGAGATAGTGAGAAGGTAGTTAGAGGTTCGTTATGAATGTTAGGCAAACATTTTTAGTGTGATCAACCGAATCACTTTGCAGTGAAGCAATAACGACAGAACAACGATAGGAGTAGAGCGAAAAGTGACAAGTCCGGTGGTTATAAATCACTAGAAAGTTCAAGGATCAAATTAATGACCATAGATAAGGGTGGAATTGGTGTTGGAAGAATTTATTAGTGAGAGAAATCTTTCAGGAATCAACAAAAGTTAATGGCACAATATAAACGATGATAGATATGAATCATTGGTCGAGTATAAGTAAAGTTAATAAATTATAAAATATTATGTCAGGAAGGACAATGGTACGATAAAGTGTTCATGCAGATGATATCTTATAGGTAGAGCACAATTGTGCTAAGAGATGATGAAATTTGAAGAGAAATACCAAGAAACATAGGTTAAACGTTATTATATGGACAATTGGCGTAGTTGAATATAAGAGGATATTTTTCTTTCTTTTCAAGTTTAGCTTGTGCTTTTGGTTTTAGAAGGTTATATAAGGAACAGAAACTGAGTCAAGGAGACCTAGTTATTGAGAGTTTGGTAGGCACAAATTCATACATAATTTCCTGATATGAGAATGACAGTAAGTGCATACCTAGTATTAAGTATGAAAGGACGAACAGAGTAATGACATGAGTTAAATTGAGTTAGCTACTAAGGCTTGCAACTGTTTTAAACTATGAGCTGGAGGAAATACTAATTGTGGATGAGTTTCAATAGATGAAATTATTGCTAATGGGTAATTTGAGGTTGAAGTTTGGAAAGTTGTAGGCACTATATGTGATTATATTAAGGAGAATAAACACGTGAAGTATCTTATTTAGAATTAAGGCATGACACACATTTCCCACAGCCGTGTTAGTTCAGATGGAACTTATAGTTTCTGAAGCTCCTATCCATCCAGGATGAGCAATTTCCTACTAAGGCTGGTAGGGAATGATAATGTTCTGATAGTTAAGTTGGGAAAGGGGTTACAAAAACGAATTTTCTATGGTTAATTATAAGTGTTACAAAAGGTGAAGAATGTCTTTGGTAGGAGAAAATCGTAAGGTTAGAATTCCAAGTAATGAAACTAGTAATTAAGATAAGACTAAGAAATAAAAAGAAAGTTAAAGTTGATGATGGGATAGACATCTTTGAAGGAAAAGGTGTAAGGATGAGATAGGACTAAAATTAAGGAATAAGTACAGCAGGTTGAAAAGATACCAACAATACCAAAAATAGGAAAAGGGAAGTGGATAAGATGCAAAGGACAGGAAGAGAGCTCGATAGAGTCAGTTATAATAATGAGGATAAGGAGTGTCTAACCACTGCCCCTGTGTTAACACTACCTATGAGCGGTGAAGGATACACCGTGTCTTGTGGCGCTTGAGTTGGCCTAAGGTGTGTTTTGATGCGGAATGGAAAAGTAGTGGCTTATGCTTCAAGGCAGCTGAAGAGGCATGAGCAGAACTATTCCACCCATGATTTGGAAATGGCGGCTGTAGTCTTTGCACTAAAAATCTGGAGACACTACCTGTATGGTGAAGTGTGCGAGATATACACCGACTATAAGAGTTTGAAGTACATCTTCCAACAGAGGGATTTAAACTTGAGACATAGGAGATGGATGGAGCTTCTGGAAGACTATGATTGCACCATCCAGTACCACCCTGGGAAGGCCAATGTAGTAGCAGATGCTTTAAGCAGAAAATCTTCTGGCAGTTTGGCGCACATTTCAGCAGAGAAGAGACCGTTGATTCAGGAAGTACATGAGTTGATGGATCAAGGTTTAATCCTAGATCTTTTAGATGAGGGGGTTTTGTTGGCTCATTTTTCAGTGAGGCCAGACTTGCGAGATAGAGTTAGAGTTTCCCAACGCAGAGACCAATAATTAATGAAGATCATAGAAAGAGTATAGCAAGGTGAAGGTGGTGAGTTTGGATTTGCCAATGATGGCGCCCTAGTGCAAGGTTCTAGGATATGTGTGCCCAATGTGGACAACCTCAGAAATGAAATCATGCGAGAGGCACACTATACACTGTACAGTATCCACCCAGGTTCCACCAAGATGTACCATGATGTGAAAGATAGCTACTGGTGGAATGGCATGAAGAGAGACATAGCAGACTTTGTGTCCAAGTGCTTGACTTGTCAGAAGGTGAAGTTTGAACACCAGAGACCGTCAGGGAAGCTGCAAGAGCTCCCTATCCCAGAATGGAAGTGGGAAATGATTACTATGGATTTTGTGACTGGGTTGCCTCGTACCACGCGAGGATATGACTCGATATGGGTAATTGTAGACCGCTTGACCAAATCAGCTCACTTCTTACCAGAAGACTACATACTCGTGGCACAAGATGCCGGCTCTACATTCGAGAAATAGTCGATTGCATGGAGTTCCGCCCATAATATCTGACAGAGGGCCCTAGGTCACTTCTCGGTTTTGGAGAAAGTTGCAGGAGGCACTTGGCACACAGTTGAACTTCAGTACAGCCTTCCACCCTCAGACAGACGGACAGTCCGAAAGGACGATCCAAACATCGAAGACATGCTTCGCATGAGTGTCTTGGATTTTGGAGGTCGATGGGATGAGCAACTAGCTCGTGGAGTTTGCCTACAACAACGATTATCACTCCAAAGATAGGGTTGGCACCCTATGAGGCATTATCTGGAAGAAAGTGTAGGTCTCCTCTGTGTTGGACAGACATGGGGGACGCGAAAGTGCATGATGTAGACCTAGTGCAGTACACTTGAGAGATAGTTCCTTTAATCGAGAACGATCAAAACTTTCGATGGCGTAAGAGTTATGCAGACCCCAGACGGCGGGATGTGGAGTTTGCAGTGGGCGACTATGTATTCCTGAAGGTTTCTCCAATGAAGGGAGTCATGAGATTTGGAAAGAAGGGCAAGTTGGCACCTCAGTATATTGGACCTTTTGAGGTTACCGATAGAGTTGGAGCGATTGCCTCAGGTTGGAGCTACCACCCAACCTTTCTCACGTTCATCTTGTATTTCACATCTCCATGCTCAGAAATACATTCCGATCCTTCTTATGTCTTTATTGGATGTGATAGAGCTAAAAGAGAATTTGACATTTGAGGAGCAGCCTGTAGCCATAGTGGACTACCAAGTGAGACAGCTGAGATCAAAACAGATCCCTATGGTTAAGGTTTTGTGGAGGAGTCAGTCAGTGAAAGAGTGCACCTGGGAGTCAGAACGGGACATGCGTAGCAAGTACCCCTATCTGTTCAATGTATAATCATGTGCTTTATTCTGCCTTGTGTAAAATTCGAGGACGAATTTTTTTGTAAGGGGGGAAGAATGTAACACCCCTGATTTTATATATTATTATTGGGCTTCGTGTAGGTATCCTCAATTCGCGGAAATTCGACAGTTGACCGGGTCTGTGAAATTCCGGCCCGACAGACCCGTGACCGGAAAAGTCTCCGAATTGGGCCGAGGTTTTGGCTAGCCCCCCATTGTCAGTCGTCCCGAGCGCGTCCCCGAAGTCGGAATCGGCAAAGGTAAACCCGAACCTAGTTTTTACGTAATTTTCTAGTGCTTAAATAGGATTAAAAATCCATAAAATATTCGTGGTAGCTTAGAAAATTACGATTCTTTTTGCAATAGCTTAGTAATATTGCTAAGGACCGCGGGGCAAAGTTTTATAATTTTTAGAGCTTGTTTGGGCAGTTTTTGCAAAAATGATCAATAATAAGGACTAAATTGAAATTTTGCGTATTGTGATGGATGATTGATTTGATGGGCCCAGGAGGGGCTGTGTGATATGATTGAACTGTTGATGTATGGATTGTGAGTATAGAAGTGCGTTTTTAGCCCTTTTGCAGGTTGGGTAGGTCCTAGGTATAGGGGAGACTCTGCCGGATTTTCGGCACGACTTAGGACGTAATTGGTCTTTTTCTTTATTTGTATTGAGTCAGATTGTATTAAATAAATGTAATATGATTGTCAGGTGAGCCGGGACAGCCTTCTTCCTCCGCCCAGCTACCACAGTAATTTGTCGTCAAGTCTGTGAGTAAAATATTAATTTTAATTATAATTTCGATATTATTATATGTTCAGCATGCCCATGCATCACTTATATGCATATATTTATGTAGTTAAACTCTAGGCACGATTTATGTTGCATTCATAACTGTTGATGTACCATGGATGTTGTTGTGGTAATTTGGAGCAGTGTGCGTGCGTTGGCGTGCGTGTGATGTGGTGTGGACTATGGATAGGACGGGGTAGTCACGGCTTGAGTAATTCGCTGGGACCCGTTCCTTCGAGGGGTAGTCACGGCTTGAGTAATTCGCTGGGACCCTCGATTTGGTTATTAAGTGGAAGTCCGAGCTTGAGTAATTCGCTGGCACCAGGTTGGATTTAAGAGAGAGTATAGGGATCGGCTCCATATGTTATGATTGATACTACGAGGTGTGTGAGTGCTCCAAATTACCTTTTGATGTTATGATGTGAAAATGTTGTGTATGTTGCATTTCACTCTACAAAGTTGCATTAGTTTGAGATAGTTATAGAGATTATAGTTAAGATTGATATTATACTCACTGAGTCGAACGCACACTCATGTTCAAAAAATTTTACAGGCCACAGGAGGATATTTTGTTCTCGGTTAACCTGCCTTTTTACCTCGCAGGTTGTTTATCAATATTGTGTAATTTTAATTACTCCTAGAATTTCCGCATGTGTTAGCAGTAATTATTTGAAATTGGTCTGTAATATTATATTCATGTTGGACCTGTAAACTTAATATTTTAAGTCTGTTTGATGGATTGAATGAGGGAGCTGAGCTCCCATTTATTATTATGTTGATGAGTATGTGGAGGGTGAGCTGAGCTCCCCAATGGATTGTTTATTGTGTTTACAGGTCGGGTGAGACGAAAACTCCCCGTTGGAAAGTCCATTTTATGGCCGGACTCTGTCCGTTTGTTTTCTTGATATTGGGCCCAAATGGGCCTTAGAGTTGGGTTAATGAATAGTTAAGGCTTACTACGGGCCTCGAGGGCTTTAGGCTGGCCCAGGTCCTAGTGCCGGTCCGGCCCATAGGTTGGGTCGTGACAATTTCGAAGAAATTTCACTGGCTTCCAGGACTATAATTTTGATCTGGACTCACAAGCTCTGGCTCTTAACTTGGAAGTACGTTAATATTATAATTGTTCTTATTCAGACGCTCTGAATGTGTTCCAAGTGTTAGAATTAGCATAAATAATCCCAAATGCAAATTCACTCTTTTTGCCTTAAATTAAGCTATAGTTCAATAATCAATAAAATGTAATAATTTCAATTGTAATATTAAGATAATATTCTTAAGGACCTCTATGAATATTTATAGAAATTTTGAAAGTGAATTAGATATTTTTGGACAATAGTGAATTTTAGGCTTTTAGCTGAAATTGAGCAAATAACACTAGTTAATTGGTTTTGGTAAGTCCTGAATGAGCATTGTATTATGTTGTATTGTGGGTTTGAGGCCTTTAGGTTGTTGAGATATAAATTGTGCTTTTTTACGGGAAGGTTAAGTCCTAGATATAGGAGAAACTCTATTGAAATTTTGACACAAACTTAGGAAATCTTTTATTTATTTTTAATTAATTATTATTGGTTTATCATTGATAGTTCTTTGGTATGTTTGCTTAAGTGATCCAAATCAATTATTATTTTTTTCTTAACAGAACTAATGAGCATTAGGTTGCACTCTGAGTTAGATATTGATTATTTTTATAATTTCAATATTATTTATATTCTTGGCATGCTTATGCACTATATATATATTCATACTTAATTGAATAAATTAGAAGTATTCTTATTATTGCATATTTAATTATTGTTAATTGTTTGTGATTGCTGCTCTAAGAATGATTTGGAGTTGTGTTACATACGTGTGTGTGTGTGTGTGTGTGTGTGTGTGTGTGTGGTGCATGACGGATATGAATTAGATGAGTAGTCATGACTTGAGCTAATATCGTTGGAATCCAGTCCTTATGGATAAGGAAAGTCTAGGTGAGGCATGATTTTAAGTTGATTTCGCTGGCTCTTACACTTGGATTTAAGTGAAAATTCGGCTTGAGTTGAGCTCGCTAACGGGTCTTGAATTAAGATAGTTGGATAGTAGATCAACTTCTATAGTTATATATAAAAATGTTATTCTGGATGCGTGTGTAACTCCAAATTATTTTTTCATGCGAGAATTGAGTGAATTGCATGATATAAGTGCTTAGTGTATATTTCATATATATTTCATATTTAGGAATGCATTAATCTTAGATAGCTATTATAATTATAATCAATATCTAAACTCTTTGAGTTGAACACTTACTACTGTTCAATTATTTTTCCCCAGATGATAGGCAGATATTATTTTGGAGTTAATCTGCTTTTTTTATCACAGGAAACTTGAAATAGTTAATGTATTAATTATTAATTTTATTATTCAAATCTAGAACTCTACAATGACTATAATAGTATTTTTGTAATGTAAAACTAATGTATTTAACTTGCTTATGTGATATTGGATTTAAAGTAAGTTGAGCTCTTTATTTTGATATTGGATGTTGATGTAGTTTGTGAGAGTGAGCTGAGCTCCACAATCATAGTTTTATTTGTGATATAAGTCCGATGAGTTTTCTCTCCATTGAATTGTCCATTTTATAGTTAGATTCTATTCGTTTATTTTCTTGATGTTAGGCCTTCCTTTTTGGGCTTTGTTAATGAATTGTGGACTACTTAAACTTATTAAGAGTTTTAGAGGTTTTATGTCAATCCAAGTTCTATTACTGGTCTAATCCAGAGATTGAGTGGTGACAAAAAAAAAAAAAAAAAAAAAAATATATATATATATATATATATATATATATGCAAAATTTTCTCTGAATATCATGGAGAAGAGCTTAAGGAAAATATTAGTCGCATCTAAAATAATCATGCACAATAATTTTATTGATTCTACAATTCAGGCCAAAGAGAAAGAAATTCAAAAGCGGAGGTCCTAAGAAAATCATGATTTTAGCCTCACAATTAAATCCCGCGGTTTCAAAAGGTTATTTTTTCTTATGTTAAAAGAGCGGCAAATGAGGCTGCTTATGTTCTAGCTCAGCTAGGTATGCAAAATTATTTGCCATGTAATTGGCTTGATGTTTTTCGTTGCCTCTTAGCTTACCCTGTTGTAAAGATGCCCAAGGGGCTTGCTAATGCAAAATTTTCTGCTTTCATTGTCAAAAAATAAAAAAAAATAAAAAAAATAAATAAATACATTACACAATATATATATATATACCTGCTTAGTACATATAGACTGAATAATAATCAGTATGAAGAAGAAAATTCAGATTTGACATCACATATGCTCTATAAATGAATATTTAAATTTATAAATATACTTTAATAGAGATTACTATTATAATTAATTAATTATTTGTCATAAAATCATTTACATTAAAAGAATAGTTTTATGGCATCCAAATTAGAATAGGATATTTATTATGAAAATTCTGCTAAAAATTAGAGTTTATATTCTTATTAGGATTTTATTAATTAAAATTTATTAAAATATATTAATTAATTAAATTTTTATTAATCAATTAAAATAACAATGAAGGTTATTTTTGTATATCCCAATATTCCTTTTCATATATATATATATAAAGTAGGCAGAGTTTTTCTTAGTACTATCATGTAGACAAATTTTTCTTAGTGTTGTCAGATGGCTCTTAGCATATAAGATTGTCATGTTCCATAATTATAGTAATAATTATTATCTATTATGCTAAGTATTTAACTCTAACTATTTATTTAATTTTCTTATTATTATTATTATTATTATTATTATTATTATTATTATTATTATTACCTCAATTTAAGAATATTAGATATATTTAATTAACATTTATTTAATTGTTACATTTTTATAAATTCCTTATTTAATCTTTCTTAAATTTTTTAACATTTCATTTCATTATGAAAATTTAAGAATTGTATATTTTAAAATAATTTAAAATTATATTACAAAAATCTAATCTCATGAAGTATTTAAAAGTTTTACTCTCTCTCTTTTTATTTAATAAATTTCAATTTACTTTAATATTATTTTATTTTTATTTACCTTATTTTAATATGCATTTAATAGAGATATATTTTCAATATATATATATATATATATATATATATATATATATATATATATATATATATATATATATATACCAAGTGGCAATTTATTAATAAAATATAATTTTTTTATTTTTTTATTTTTTATTAATTAATTATTTAATTACTTTATACTATGATTAAGTTATTAATTCTTCAATTATGTATAAATTATAAATTATTTAATAATTACTCTTTTAATATTATAATGAAGAGCTATTATTATTAGGTAAAGTTACAATATCTATAATTTATTCTATATACCTATAATTTTATATACTACATATAATTTTTAAAAGTCAATATTTTAATTTATAAAATTTTAATAAACTAATAAATTAGCCTTTATCGTTTGAATTATCGTTAAATTTCTGTCTAAATTTCTGTCCATTTATAAGAAAATATCAAAATGCCCTATTATATGTCTCTCTCGCTCCATCCCTCTTTCAAAAAATTATATAATATCATAGTAATTTTAGAGAAGTATACAAATGCCCTTTACTATATGATTTCTCCCCTCTCTCACACTTTCCAACCCCCATAAAACCTTCGGCGATTTTAGTCCATCCCCACCTCCATTGATTTCAAGCAATACCCAGGTTGTGGGAAGCGAATAAGAGATTGAATCATCATCGTTCTTCTTCAAAGGAAGAATGAATCATCATCTCCTCCTCCCACCATGGACTTCCTTCCTCTTACGGCATCCAAATTTTAATCTCTAATTCCAAGACCTAAAATTGTGATTTTTAAAGACGAATTAGAAACAATAAGAAGTTGGGAGATTCAAGAATGGAGAACGCTGTTTTGAAGGGATGCAATTTAATTTGTTTTCCATCAAGCTCAAACAAAAACTCATCCATTTTCCGGCCGCGACACTCCCTTTGTGTATGACTTGACATCCGTGAATGACAACCCCTTGAAGGAAGGTAAATCAGCTACCCACCCGCTCCTGTTTGTTTTGAAAACCACGGTCAATTAGCTGTAGTAAGGGGCAAGCACTATTGGGTTTAAATAAAAAAATCGAATGAATCACGTTAATTTAATAATTTGATTTGATTCGATTTTATATTTTAAAAATTTTAATTATTTTAATTTGATTTGATTTTAAAGAAAAAAAATTGATTTGAATCGAGCCGAATAAAATAATATTTTTTATTTTTGAATTAATTTATTTTTATGGAGAATTTATGAATTATATGTAATTATATATATATAAATTGCTTAATTTCATTGATTAATGGTTATTAGGTTTAAACTAAGGTTAAAATCAAACCAAATAACTTAAAAATCAAATCTAAATTAAAAAATAAGTAAAATTCAGAACCCATCGATTTAAACAGAACCGAACTAAAATAAAACGGTTCAATTCAATTTAATTTTTTTATTTATTTCAGTTCAATTCGGTTCTAAAATATAGTAACTAAATTTTGGTAATTTAATTCGGTTTGGTTCAGTTTGAATCGAATGCTCACCCCAGCTATAGTCCAAGATGTGCACCGATTATTTTTTTTTAAGAGATAGACACATGCAAGGCTCAATGACGGGAATAGACTCTTGTTAAAATAATGACAATTTTAACAAGGTCCTTATTCTCATATAAGCCAAACACGCACACTGTTCACAACCAATGTGGGATCTCGAATGACTAATCTGGACACACGTCCGACTCTTTCGCGGACCTCAACCAGGATGTGCACCAAGTTAACTCAACTAGCCATTTGCGTTAAGCATATTATTTATTATTTTATTTTGATATAATTTAATATTTTTTATATTTTATTATTTTAAAATTATACTATTTTATTAAATAGAGTAAATGTAATTTAAATTTGATTAAAATTTTAAATAATTACATATTTATCTAAATCAAATTAAAGTTTTAAATTTTAAATGATTAATTATTTTGTTCTAAATATTCTTTTATTAGAATATAATAATATAATATATTTATAGTATAAAATGATAAAAAAATTATGTAAATTATTAATTAAACTAAAAACAACAATGAAACCGAAATCTCAAAGCTGATAATAATACTGAAAAAAAAATGAAAGTTTCATATAAAAACTGAATCGGCTACTGATCTGGTTCCGATTAAACTGAGTTGCTGTTCGCTACTCCATAATCGACGAACATACAAAAGTCTAGCAGGTAATCTGTTTGTTCGTTTCTTTTAACCGTGAACATGCAAGTAATGTTGTGTTTGCTAGGTTTCAGGCCTCTCCCTATTATTAAAGGATTGGGAATTGGCTTTATTGGGATTGAATTTGATGGGGAAGGGAGGGGAGGACTGTGGTAAAAGAGAGAAAATTGGTTTGGAATCAAAGTATAAAGATTATTTCCTTGCTTGGTCGAGAGATATTAAAGAATGTGAAAAGCACTACCAAGGGAACCATGACTTTGGATTATCGCCTGTAGAAGTTGAGGATAGGCGGCAGATCTATGAATATAATGAATTGGAGAAACATGAGGGTGCATCCATTTTTAAACTCATATTTGAGCACTTTAATGACACGAGTTAGGATTTTATTAGTTGCTGCCATGAGGGACGTTTTAATTGCATTTTAAAAGTTTGGGGACTAATTAATTAATTTTGACATTATACTAAAATCTTCTAACAACATTAGTTGTTCTTAGTAGCTATTAGTTGTTTTAGTAGTTATCAACTGTTTTACTAGGTTTGCTTTATATAAATCATATTCGGTAATATTAACTATTTTAAGTAATTGTCAGCTGTTTTAGTAGCTGTTAAGTGTTTTACTAATTGTTAACTGTTAGATATTAGCTGTTAGTAATTAGTTATTTATATTTTGATTTAAAATAAAAGTGTTGGTTAAAAAAAAAATTAGATTAGCTGTTAAATATAAAAAAAAATGATATTATCTTGCTGTCTATAATCAAAACATCTCCTAAATTTCTAATAGTTATGAGAGGTAACTATTATGAATTACTCTTTCAATTTCTAAGAGTTAATATAAATACTATACTATCAAATAATATAAATAAGAGAGATAATATTTTAAATATGATTAAAATATTAAACATTATTTTAAAAATTGTTATAAAATAGGATTTAAGACCTCATAATAATTGACCATTTTGGTAATAGAAGTGTAAATTAGCTTTTTTTTTTATTGATTAAAAATAGAAGAATTAATTTATAGTTTCTGAGTACCTCAATTATCCACTGTTTAAGTATTCGATAACCATGAAGCTCTTGATACTTCGTAATGCAGGGAATTCAAGTTGATTTGTAAGGAAAAATTTTTTAAAAATTCTTACAAAATTATGAATATATATTTTTTTAAAAAAAATAAATTATTTTTTTAAGTTAAAAGAATTGAATTCTTTAATTTTAAATATAAAAATTAAAAAAAAATTAATTGAATTAAATTCTTATAAAATTATAATTTCTAAATAAAAGATTTGACGTTCGCTTCATCATATACGAAAAAAGGAAAAAAAAATTAACTAGACAAAAAATAACAAAAATGTGAGGAAGACAAAACTAACCTTATTGAATTTTCTTATTTATCTTAGATTGGTCTCCACATGGTATCAATAAATTAGTTACACTATATGCAATTGAATGGACCTGATCCAAACAAGACAAAAACATTGGATTTCTGTTGATCCCTCTTGGTATCACATTAATCTATAATAATCAGAACATCCATCTTGGAGAAGAGTGAACTGCACTTTGCTTTGGTTTGGTAGGCTGTTCCAAGTTGTTTCTCTTCTTCATTATTGAAGACACAGTTGGACTGAAGTAGTCATTACTCCTTTGAGATGTTGCGCCTTGTGAATGCATCTTCTTCCCATGGATAGAGCTTCTCTGCTGTTCTAGCATTGACCTAGGGGCCACTGGGTTCCTATGGGAAGCATTCTTCCATCTATTGTGACTCGCACAACTTTGGCTCCTTCCCACGTGCTGAAATCTTCCCTCTATAGGACTCGGATAGTTTCGGCTCTCAGCAGTTTCGGCAGAGTACATGGTCTCTTCCTCGCTGCCATATCCATTATGCATTCCTGAAACCACCACCGGTGAGGAACTAGACTGGACCTCACTTTGGGCTCCATTTACAGAACCAGTAGATGCAATCTCAGCATCTGCTTCAGGACTTTCAATTCCTCCATCCGTGATTTGATCTCCACCTGATGGGCTCTGCACAGGAAGTTCCTTAACACAATTCTCATCAGAGTTAGGGCGCAGTTGATTGCATGGTGGTGGTTGAAAGGCAGCTTTGGTGATCCTTGGGGGGAAATTTATATCCAAAAGCTGAACTTGGGCACTTTCCGTTTTCCTAATGGGAGCTGCAGTCAGCTTTCGTGACTCATAAATTTCTGGAGTCGAGATTCCCTGAACGTGGACTGCATGAGGTTCAGTGGTTTGCGTTCCTTCTTTTGCAATGTTTGCCACACCTGAACAACCTGGTCCATGTTGGTCGCCAGGTTTGGAGATTGTATTTGATGACGAAGGGGTTCCGTCATTATCCACATCAGTTGACTTGAAAACCTGTCGGAGTGTGAAGGAAGCACAAGAATGCTCACTCTTCTGGCCTGTGGACATCAATCTAATGATTGGTAATTTGGGTTTGGTAAGTTCATCAAGGCTGCCTTCCCAATGCTGGTTTAACCAATCACAGATGATGGGAATAGGAATACCAAATTGCATAGGAGAATCCTTCTTCAAGGATGTTGAGGATGAGGATGAAGTTGAAGAAGATTTGGTATTTGGAGATGTGGCTAATTTCATAGGATCACAGATCATGAAAGCAAGATTTCCTTGTACATCAAATCCAGCAGACCCAGGGCTCCATGTTATTCCATCGGTTGACAGTTTTATGAGATTGTCAGTGGCAATTACCACCTTTCCCTCACCAACTGTCAGTTCTTCCTTCTCCGTGTAGCCCAAAAAGTAAACAACACTGCCGAGATCCAGATTTGGTTTTGAACATGTCTTCAAGTAGTGATGTTGTCCTTGGGCATTGGGGTCTCCATCCATGTCATCTAAACCCACTATTGTAAGGTCCAAAACAGAACTGGTGATGAAAAACCTGAAATTAAATAGTAGACATGAGAAAATTCATTGAAGAATGCCTAGAACCATGAGGCTATTTGGAATAAAGTCACCACCTCTTTCCTTTCAAGTACAATGTCACTCTACAGGCATAGTGGCAGCATTAGTTACAATAAGAAGTATAAACTAACATAACTATGTAAAGCAAGGCACGATATGAATCAACAATCATCCCAAAGTAAAACTACAAGGAGACCAAACAAACCAGCTAATGTAAACATCATAATTGTTCATAGACAACTAAACATGTCATTATACAAGATGCTGCAGAGCACCCACCAGGCCACCACACAGGCCCAGCTAACCACAACCACTAGCCAATAGACTCTTTGATCAAATTAGAACATCATCAAGAACTCCCAGCTAACCACTACCACAAGGCAAAAGACTGATAAAATTAGAACATCATCAAGAACTCCCAGTCATGTTCAATAGTACATTTCACATTCAAAACTTTCCAACTTGGAGCAGACATAAAGAGACATAACGACTTCCTTCAGGCCTCCATAGCACAAGGTCTTAAGAAACAAAGCCTGTTATGCATATAGCCAGGATGAGTGCTGAAAGAATTGGCCCATAAAAGGAAAAGAACTTCTATTAAATTTGGAGTTGGCATCTAAGCCATTTCTCGATCACAAGTCAATATACATTGAAATCCATACTTATATTGTTGTCAGAAAGGATGAAGGTGATCCCCCGAGAACCAATTACCATTAGCAAAAAAGACTAAAAAAAAAAAAAAACTAAAAGCCACATTTTCCTCAATAGAAATAGCAAACCGTTATAACAAAACAAGATTTCTGAATCTCCCACATCAGTGATATTTGGTGATAAGGATTCCACTGGGAGCCCAATTTGTTTCAAATAGTCATTATTGCTAATAGATTCTTCACACAGGGATCCAAATGAAGTCAACAATTCAGCTAAGAAAAATTTTAAATTCTTCATTTATGAAATCAGTTTGATAGTTAAATGTCCACCAATAAACCATAAAATCTAAACATATTTGCCTTCAATATATAAAGAAATGGAACACAGATTATAATCACAAGTCATATTCAATGTGTATGTAGTCATCATTAAAAAGATCATAACTAAGCTAATTAGGTGATGTTAGCAGTAGCATGACACAGTTTAGTAACTGTGGCAATGGAAGTGGGCAGTATTTTTTGGGTAGTTCCAAGCAAAGCTTGTGATTTTTAGACTCAATCCTAATTTCAGCCCCTGCAAAAATTGTACTGCAGATGTTAACAACAAAGAAAGGATAGCACACTTTTCTAAATAACTAAGAAAGCTTAAACTATGGAAAACATGGGTTTCACAGAAATTGATAAATCATCAAAACTGCATGCATGCATGCATGTTATGGAAAGGCATCCACATAGGAAAGTAATTCAGTATGCATACAACAGGCATACCCTTAAGAGAAAGCTATTGCAAGCTAATCTCACCCAATTTTAGAATCTGGCAACTGGGAGCATTTTTTGTGTTGTGTAGGACCCTCACGTTTACATCATTTGATAGATTGAGACATATTGAAGCTTATTCTGGTTTTATTTTCAGTTATCAAATTTGCATGCCATGGCAGAATGCAATTTCCAATTAAATAGGGATAAGTCTTAGACATTCCAAGTGTCTTGCTTTTAGTTTTCATTGCAGTCCAAGTTTAATCTTCCAGTTCTCATCATGAATTTACTTTTATAGGAGTACTATCCCTATTGGGTGAGTTGCCTAATCTCTATGAATATCCGTTTAATCCAAGTATTTTGGGAGGCTTATGATAATAGAATTATGAGTAATTGGCTTCAGTTTTAAGGCACATATATCTAGTGAATGCAACAAAATGAGAGTTACTATCACAATTAAGCACCCTCAAGAAAACAGAAACTATTTCACACTACCTCGGATACGATGCAGACACATATAGTAAATGCAACAAAATGAATAACGAATGTTCTCTGTAGTAGTTGCATGTATATTGAACCTGAGAGATTCAGGTTCAACTTCCCCCTCCAGCCCTCGCCCTACGTATGTAATCGAAAAAGGAATGCTCACTGTTGCTCAGTTAGCAGGAGCTAATATCTAAGCAAGTGTAAATTCTCATACACAAGCATATATATGTATCAGATCCAGTGATTACACAATCATGTTATCCTTTCGTGGACATGACCACCCACCAACACTAACACAATCCCAACTGACAAAATCATTTCCACCAATATCACTCTCCCTCCGAATCCGCCAAAAAAATCCACATCTCAAATTCACTTATCCGATCACAAACCATTGGCCCAGTTCAAACGGAACTTTTTTCCACTATTTCAAAATCAATCTCTATCAAGCACTTAACTTCCATTATTAAAGATCCCACTTTTTCCCATCAAACAAACACATACCCAGGAGATACAATCAGATAGAAATGTCAACATGAACAACAGCGATGATAAGGAGAAACACAAAAAAGAACCTGTGAGGGACGAGGCTAGCGGCAACGCCATTTTGGAGCCGGATCTCCGAACTCTCAGCAGCAGCAACGGAAGGAATATTAACATGAGAAGTCAAGAGGAGATTCCGGTGGATCAGGAATCCGGTGCCAGATGTTCCGTTGCCGGAGCAGGAGATTGTGGCCATGGCTGGACCCTTACCAGAGAAAATGTTGGCCTGCATTCTCTCCGACTTGCCCACTCCTTTGCAAAAGCACCCCATTCTCTTAAAAGCTCTATCACTTGTTATCCTTTAAGAAACAGCAATAATGGGTTGTGCTTGTTCTTGGTAAAGAATCAGAACATCGTAGCAGGGTTGGATCTAAAGAGAGTGGCCCTTTGAGCCTTTAGTTAAAGAAAATGGGAAATAGGTATTGAATAATATCAGTGCATTGTAGAAAAGAAAGTGAAAGAAAGGCAGTGGAGAGGAGTAAAGGGTATGTGTCCTTTGAGCTGGAATTTTCAGAAAATAAAGCGCTTATGCGCCTTTGCCTACGCTAGAACTACTGCGAGAAACACAGGAAGACGAGAGAGTTTTAGGAGAAGGGGAAACGCTGCGTTTTGCCCTTGGGATAAGCTTAGGTGAACAGTGGTATCATGGAATTTTGGTGAGACAGTAACATTTGAAATCGGTAGCCACGACTTTTTAAATAATGACATTATTATTTTATTTCTCTAGTAAAAGAGACTATCAAAATTTGAGTAATTAATTAATAATGTATAATTTAGTTTTATTCATATTTTTTAAGTTAAAAGAACAATTTTTTATTTCAAACATAAAAATAAAAAAAAAATTAATTGAACTAAATTCTGACATGTTAAAATTTAGCAGCAGAAACGCTCACCATAACTTGGCTAAAAGTTGTAATGATTTCCTATTGTTTAACAGGAAGCATACTGTTATACATAGTGTTACATGAATAGGCAAGTCACATGGATAAGGGACCATAAGTAACCAACCTCTCTTCAATTCCAAATGATGGGATTGGGAACCTCCTCGGTTCTCACTCCAAGTTAAGAATCATTGACCAACCTCCACCTGTAATGATAAAGAAATGGCTACACGCATCTTTTGGCTTCATTAGAAAATACAAAAGTTGGCTGCATTGATAGTGAAGACAGGGACAACATACTAATAGCTAATTTACTTCACTCAAATCTGCAAATGAAGCTAATTATTAAAACGCAAATCCAAAATTTAATGGGGCATGATAATTTCATGCATTTCCATAGATCCTAGAAGCAAGGCTGTGGCAGGACCATCCTGATCATTAGAATAGTGAACATCACTATTTTAAAGAAGATTTCCTACAGTGTCGGACAAGAAGCAGACAATATGATTTCAACAGTTCCTCACAACACCGACACCAGGTTAATGTATAGGTTTTCAAACGGCAGAAAAACGACAATGATTAACATTCACATAATATTTAAACATTCCCAAATGTCTTCTCCATTGTACACATTTCCACAATAGTCACCACACATCTTTGATAGCTAGTTTGAGAACACTTGTAACCTCCATGGCCTCCTTCAACTGCCCTCACTTCTCTCCAGAGCTGCAAAAAATATTCTGTCAGCAACAGAAATCATATCCATATCCAAAGAGAATTCAGAAACAAATAAATGTCCAAGTTTGCAGGTAGGATCACATCAAAGCTCAGTACATGCTTAGATAAATCAAATCTCTCATTTTCTTTATGTCAGTTTTAAAATCTAAACCCAAATCAATTGGTAGCATTTCAAAAGATTAAGTGTCACAAATATAGCAACAAAATTTAATCATAAAAAGCTAGAAGCATGATCAAAGTGCATAGGTGGATTTAATCAAGAAATACTTGGAGCATGATCAAATCAGATGGTTGGGAAGATTCAGAATTATTTTCCCTTGCTAATCCAGTATGGCTTAGAGCAAAGATAGTTGACTAGATTGTTAATATCACTACTGCCACTCAGCCACAAAATAGTCTTGCATGAATGTGTGTTTCAAACTCAACAAATAGGCTGCAACACAAATACACAGTACACACACACACGAGAGAGAGAGAGAGAGAGAGAGAGAGAGAGAGAGAGAGAGAGAGTTACTATTGTAGTTCAAAAGCTTCTCAATGAGGTCAACATGAGTCATAAGCATTCGCCTACAGCAATAGCGGACCAACCCCAATGCATCAAGAGCATCTCTGCATGCCAAACAACAAGATGTCATTTCTAGTCTTCAACACATCCTCTACAAGTTCTGTTTGTAAATGTCATTCAATTTCATATAAACATGAAGCATGTTAACAATCAGCAATAAGCTCTGCGCAATGCTCTTTATTTTTCTTTTGCAAGTCAAGCCAAAAGTGAAACGTGTGGAAAATCAACAAAAGCTCAATGATTTATCAAACTTAAGACCCATAGCTTATGCATCAAATTTAGACTATTGCCATTTCCCAAATCCCAAAACATAAAATTATATACTTAAATCTTCCAAACTTCATATTCACACCCCTAAGAGGCATTCCAGCATACACAAAAGTATAATTAAAATGAAGTGAAAGAAATAATAACAGGAAAACCATAACTCAGCTTGCATTTAGATATATGCCTCATTAAATATCACATGATTCTTAAAACTATCTTCAAATGGAAACAGGGCATATGGATAAATGCATCATTACACACAATAACAAAGCTACAGTTGTTCGCCTTTCTGTCTTAACTACCTGACACTATAGATAAAGCCAATAGTTGTTCTATAAGGTACATGGCACATAGGGTACCTAGGGCTTAAGCACAAGGCACAAGCACACACCTAAGGGATATGAGATGCATATTTATTAAAATGTGTATATTACATTTATAATGCTTTTGATTTTCAAATAGACGTAATTGAATAAAAAACCTCAAAATTCACACTAAAATGAAATACTACATAAGAGATAACTACTGAGAGTAATTCAAAATAAATCATGAAAAGGCTAGAGTATAGAAAATAGAAATCATATACACACAAATCACAACAAACTCTAAATTCTACCTCAATCTACATTGAATAAAGGAGATAACTACTAAGCTTAGTTTAATAAGAGGCATAAAAAGTTGATTCCATCTAATTGTACTTGCTTTGATTAAATATAAAGTACCATCCAATGAATCACTAAGGCGTAAAGTAAACACATCAAGCAGTGCTTTACAATTAAAACCAACGAATAAAAATGAATTTTTGACAATTGTGGATGGTAAGCCTCTAGCCCAGGTTTACCAGTGGTGTGCTTTTGACAAGCATGGATCCAGATGAGTTAAAAAAGAAAAAAAAGGAGTTTCAATGCACAGGCCTTCAATTCCCCTGATTCCAGCAATTCTACAAACATAAATTGAACTGTGAACAAAAAACCAACAGAAAAAGAAATGGTCAATGACGATCTCACCCTTCTGAGTAATCAGCTTGAAGGAGATCCAGATATGTATCCCATTTGTTACCAATCACCTAAAACAAATCACAAAACCAATGCCATAACACATCAAATACAACATAAGAACACAGACAAAAAGCTTTTCTTTTTCCCCTCTTTCTCATACCAAGTTGAAAAAGGCACAAGGAAGCATTTATTAATGCTCCATTTGTTTCGCGTAAAATAACTTCTATAAAATAACTTGGACATGGAAAATGTTTTTCATGAAAATTATTTCTAAAAAAATGTTTTCCATGAAAATATTTTCCATTGTTTGGTTGTAATATTAAACTAATGGTATGTATTAGTTATGTCATAATTTTCACATTTTAATAAGATTGTCCAAGTTGAGAAAATGACTTCCCCCTCTGAAAAAGTTTTCCCTCCAACCAGCAAAATAAGTTTTTACCTCAAACATTAGAAAATGCGAAAAAGTATTTCATTAAAATATTTTTCACAAAATAAAGGAAGCCTAAGTTTCAAAATTTTTAGTAACAGATTTTTCCAAAAATAGTCTCATTAAACTTTCAATTGGTCCCAAAAGAAATTAATCATGATTTTTTTCCTTGACAAATTCTAACTGTGGAAACACTTCACTGAAACAATCAAAGCCAAGGAGAAAGTAAATTCCAGCTGTGAGAAAATGCACCTGCCCTAAGCTAACTCAACCAGACATATGAATTCCATTAGGATATTATATATCTTCATCAAAGGGAGGAAAACCACACACACACACACACACACAATATGCGGTGGCAAATAGATTATAAAACCCTAGAAGAAAAGGGTTAAGCCATCTTGTGAAAAAAGACAGAAAACCCTTGAAATCATAGGCTTTGGGCTATTGAAGAAGTAGCTAATAAATAGAAAGCGAGCATTAAAATTACCTTCCCGCAAGTAAAACAACGAACTGGTATAATCATCTTCGCTTGCCCCTCTGCCTCTGTTCTCTCTCTGTTTCTTTGTGTTTCCTCTTGTTGGTCAGCGAGTCTCTGTGGAGGAAGGGTTTATGTTTGTGTAAGAGCTGTTGAGCCTAGGCCTATTGGGTTGTGGGCTGAAGAGAAAAGGTTCACTTTTCATACTCTACACTTATATGGTCCACTTGCACCGCGTTTGGATCGAAGGATTATGACTGTTTAATATTGCTGTTGGAACAATTAAAATTTTTAATGTATTAATTAAAAAATATTAAAAAATAATTAAAAATTAAATTTAATTAATTTTAATTATAAAAATATTAAAATAATAAAAAAATTTTAAATTATTTTTTTTAATAACATTTAAAATAATATTTTTATTAAAAAAATTATTTTAACTTTTAAAATTCAATATTAAATAGACCGCACATGAAAAAAAAACTTTATTTTTCATTTAATTAGTTAAAAAAATAAAAAAAATATTAAAAAGAAAATAAATATTCAATATCATTTTATTTCCTCTTCAAATTTAGAGAAAGAAGAAAATATTTAAAATTATAAAATTACCTCAATATTCCTAACATATTTTTGAATATTTGAAAATAAAATTATAATTTTATTATTTAAAATGTAACTTCTTTTTTAATATTTTTTTCTATATTTAAAAATTAAAAAAGTTATTTCCTTAGTTATTTTATTTTATTTTATTTTTTTATTTAAATATAATATTAGAATCTATTTGAATAAGGATGAAAAAAAGTGTAAATTAAGATAAAAAAAAAGGTAAATAAAATAAATTAATGGAAAATAAAGGTGAATAAGGTAAGTTCAATCCTCACTTTCCTCGCTTTGCCCTTTCTTACCATTTCTACATGATATTCCATGAACCAAACAATATTCTTCCCTCAAAACAGGTCACTGTCTCTATCTTCTGTGTAGTTCAATTCCCCAATCAGCCAATTCCAATTCCTCTCTGCATCATGGGGACGACAGGCAGCGACGTCGAAGCCGGCTTTGCAAAGCTTCAGGGCGAGGATTTCGAGTACTACATGCAAACATACTCCATAATACTGGGCCGCAATTCCAAGAAATCTACCGTCGACGTTGACCTCTCCAGCCTCGGGGGTGGCATGAACATCTCCCGCCACCACGCTCGCATCTTCTACGACTTCACTCGCCGTCGTTTCGCCCTAGAGGTTCTTGGCAAAAACGGTTGCTTGGTCGAAGGCGTCCTCCATCTCCCGGGCAACCCTCCTGTCAAGCTTGATTCCCAAGATCTGTTGCAAATTGGGGATAAGGAGTTCTATTTTCTGCTTCCAGTGAAGAGTATTTTGGGCGGCCATCTTGGGCCCAGGCATCATGTGGCGGTGGTGCCTCAGTACGGTTATCATTCCGCCGGTTCGGAGAGGATGGTGGGGCCAATGGCGGTGGGGGCTGTTAAGAAAGGGAGAAGAGAATTTTACGAGGATGAGTATGATGATGATGAAGAGAATGGTGGTGGTAATGGTGGAAAGAAGGTCAGACGTGAGGGGTTTGATGGGCACGGATACGGTGCAGGTGGTGGCTCCGGTGGTAAAGTGGGATTTGCTGGAGGATTAGGTTAGTCGCAGTTATTGTTCTGTGAATTTTGTGTTGGACTAAGCATTTGTTGCTGTTGTTTAATCTCTCTCTCTCTCTCTCTCACTCTCTGATCATTTGAACTTATGGCGTAGACTATGGCTTGGGTTTTGTTTCTTTATCTATTTGGTTTTAATGTATACAATAAAACATGGTCGTTAATAGTTTTTCAATTGCTCTTTTTCTGCATTTGGATTGGTGGTTGTCTTTTGAGGATAAAATGCTGGTCAGGAAAACTCGATTTTAAATGCAATGATAGGTTTCAATTGTTGCGTTAGGATCAAATTCTAGTAGTTTTTTTTACCAACCGTTGATTTGGGTTATTGAATTTGTTGCAGCCTGTGTAGGAATGTTTGTTGTTTTGCAATTGCCGTTGACTTGTCAGGATTTCTGCAGCTCTTTTATGGATTAATTGGCCTCACAACTCTGTTAGGGCATGAGTTTGCTGTTTTGTTTTAGTTTTCTTCTTACTTGTTCGTTATTTTCTCCTTTTCTGTTTTGAATCATTCACCATATTCTATGCTTGTGCGTGTGTGTGACATAATAACATAGAAACTCATGCATATGATGAGTTGTTAAAATTTAATTTTTAGTGGATTATAAGTAGCTGTCGTTGAGCCGTTGAAGAATTTATTTTGATTACAAATATAGTTATAGGCAGCATATTGATGCTCATTTTTGCCAGTTTGGTGTTATTTGATCCCACAGTCTAGTGAATCCACTGTGTTCAGTCCTGGGATGTAATCATGTATTTCGACTTCCCATAGGGTTTGGCAACTGGGCATCAGTTAGTCCTTTAAGCACATTTAGTTTAATCATTATAACAGATTAATGATCTTGTATACACTGAATCTGGAAGGGAAAAAAAAAATCCTCTATCTATTGCATTCCTTTGGTCAGGGTTTGTCCATGTTAGTTCTGTTTGTTAGTGATTCTTTTTTGTTCCTCCAATTCCTTTTTTAATTTGTTTAATCATAGTATTTTGATATCAGTTTTAGTATGTTATGCTCCGATGTCTTTCATCATTTTCTGTGATGTGTGGTTTTCCGACTTGAAATGTTGTAGGAACAAAATATTTGATGGATTTCCTGACCAGTGTTACCATAAATAGTTGCATTCCTAGTGATTGGTGCTCAAGATCACAACCTGAACTATGGATCATTAGCAATTTGGAAAAACCTTAAAATTATTGTTCCAAAATGCAAACAACCAAAGGCTAAGAATAAAAAAATCTCAGTAACACAAATCTTAGCTAATTTCATTACTCTTAATATTCTGCGAATTTTGGGATTTGGATATTTTGGTAGCATATTCAAGTAGTGAACATGGTTTTTTCTTTTATTGATACTAATTTATTATACTCAAAAGATATGAGAAAATCTATCTAGTTATTCTTTTTTCGTTCTGGTAAAAGATATTTTGCGTATATTTTATTACATATGAAATACTAAAAATATTTTACATTGTGGGTAATTGAATAATGTTCCCACCATTGTTGTTAGAATCTTATGATTCTCGATTCGATTTGTACAATTCAATTCTCCATCCCAACAATTTGAATATGTGGAGTGAATCGCAAATATATCTGAATCGTGACCGAATCTTAATCAGGTGAATCGATACAAATCAACTGATTTGGTTGATTCTTTTTCTAAAGGATTGTTAGAATCTATAGCTTCAAATTTTAATATTTTACTTCTTTTTTACTATGAAAAATGCACACAAAATCCTTCCCTAGCTATTTTTCTTCCACCAGCTATTCCTTTCCCTTTTTTTTTTTTGGTTATTTTACTCTAATTATGATTGTCAAATTATGATTGTCAAATTATGACATTTTATATTAACATATTCTGAACTTTTAATTTAGCCCACTATCGTTATTTATTATTTAATTATTTAATCAAATTTAAACGAGTTTCAACACATGCACAATGATAATCATTGTCTACAATTCAATAGTTTATAATTTATAACATAAAGCTATATAACATAATAAAATATATTATTTTATTATAAAGCATGCTTCTAATTAGCTAAATGCATAGTTGTCAAATTAGGATTCGAATTGAGAATTGAAATCTTCATATTGTGAATTGAGAATCGAATCAAATGATTCGATAAAAAATTCTCAAAATTATTAAAAATTATATATTTTCTAAAAAATGAGTAAAAAAAATGTCACAATAACTTATAAATATAGAATTATCATTTAGCTAATTAGAAGTGTGCTTTATGATAGAACAATATATTATTATTATGTTATATAGTTTTATGTTATAAATTATGAACTTGTAGACAATGATTATCATTGTTCATGTGTTGAAACTCTTGCTTAAATTTGATCAAATAATTAAATAATAAAAAAGGATAGCGGGTTAAATTAAAACGTCAGGATATATTAATATAAAATATCATAATTTGATAACTATAATTAGAGAAATAAATTAACAATAAAAGAGAAAGAAATGGAAAGGGAAAAGAATGGCCGGTGGAAGAAAACTAACTAGGAGAAGGTTTTATGTGCACTTCTCATCGTAGTTTTAAATTGCAGTCACGACCGCGTACGTGGTCACAAAAACAAGCCTATGACGACCGTAATGTAACGGTAACGGCCTGTGCTACGTAAATTTTTTTAAAAATTTTGCAAAATTCATAAAATGAGTAGATATTGGTAGATATAAGTAAAACTAAGATGTACAATTATATAATAAGTATAAATACATCAAATTAGATGTTATTAATAATGTATTTTAATGAAATTAATTCTGGAAATAATTCAAATTAGAAAAAAATACATAAACCTATAGATCGCGCAAACCATTGCTTCATACTATAAATTTAACAACGAAACTAATATCAAACAAAATTTTTAACAAATATTCAAAATAATAATAATAATAATAATAATAATAATAATAATAATAATAATAATAATAATACTCACATTTTGCAAGAAGTAGTTGTGAAGAATGAAAATATTTGATGATCTTATCTTCAAAAGGAATAAGGGAGAGATTTGTAGAAAGAAGAAGTTTAGGTGAAATTTTGAGAGAAAATGAGCTAGAAATAGTAGTTGAAAGATCAGAACACACAGAGAATGAAAAAAACTAAAGAAAACATTGCATGCATATATTTTTTGTCCACTGAATTATTGACGTAACGGCCGTTACCAATACTTAATGGTAAATAATGGTCATTACCGTTATGTAATGATGGTAATGGCCATTACCAATGCAACTGAGCATCAGCTTTTAAATAACGGGTTAAAAGGTAACGGCCCCTTGAAAAACCCTATTTAAAACCATGCTTCTCATTGTGAAAATAAAATGAAATCTTAAATTTTGAAGCTATAGGGTCTAACAACCCTTTAGAAAAAGAATTGGCCGAATCGGTCGATTCGTATCAATTCACTGATTCACTATCGAATCGTAACATTCGGTCACGATTTAGGTACATTTGCGATTCACCCCTAGATTTGAATCGTGAAGATGGGGAACTAAATCGAATCATACAAATTGAATAGAGAATCGTACGATTCTAACAACAATGGCTAAATGATATTTCTATATTTACAAAAGATGTTATTGTGATTTTTGTTCACTTATTTGTTAGAATATATATCATTTTTAATTAATTTTGAGAATTTTTATCGAATCTTACGATTCGATTCTCTATTCACAAAATGAAGATTTCAATTCTCAATTTGAATTTTAATTTGACAACTATGGTTCCCAGTAAGCAATCTGAAGATGCCTACAAAATCATTTTATGGCGATGAAGTCATCTTCCCTTATTGCTTTCGTTTCATGCCTTTTAAAATCCAAATATCATTCATCACAACTGGGCATCAATAAATTGCTTTTCCTTCTCAATTTATATTCCAGAATGCCAAGAGTTCTATTAAGTATAAACATTCTGCATGATAACTGACTCTGTAATTGTCATGATGTCGTGGCCAGTTCCTGGAGAGAAGAAAATAGATGGAAGATCAAGGGTCGATCGTGATTCCGACAATCAACAACTTATGCAGTTGGAAGAAAAAGATGTAGTATCATCTGTTGCTACTGTGCTGTCTGATCTTTGTGGTCCTGGAGAATGGATGCCCATGGAGAAACTCCATGCAGAGGTTAGTTGCCTTCTTCAAATTCGTATTTCTAGTGATTTGAATTGTCTTGGTCTCACAGCTTGCAAAAACCACCTCAACCTCTTCATTACTGAATCACTTAATAATTCAAATATCTGAAGTATTTCAATTCAGTTGTGTTCAAACTTGTTGCGTATCCTTAATCATTGTCCACATAATTCAGATGGGGGTTGATTGTGATGGAAAACTTTCTTACTGGCTTTCTGCTTGATTACATCAGTTTCTTTGATGGCTATTTCACTTTATAGAAAGGGACACTTATTGCTCCGTGGGACATTTGGAAGAATTTAAATTCTTGAGTCCATCTCTTCAATCTCCTCATTTTTAGATGCTATTATTTTAGGCAACTTCAATGGCTTTGGATGGAGGATGTCACTCTTATGTTTGGGAATGCTACTTACAGCAAATTATTTACTGGATAAGGCTGCCTAATTTATGTGATGTTTCCAAAAATTATTCTGATGATGTACAAATGAAATATTAAAGTGTTCCCCCTTTTAAAAGGATTTCCCAGTGCAAGATATCACACTATTTCATTAACACTAGATGTTGTTGGAGCAAAGGATTGTCAAAAATGGTTGTGCAAATATTCAAGACTTGTATCATTTGATGAACTGCTTAACAAGTCATTCATGCTAGATTCAGATCTAAGGTTTTTCAACTTGAGAATGACATGTATTCCCTATGATCAATTTCTCAAATTATGTCACCAGAGGTTGTGTCTTTCTGTTAAAATGTTGTGGATCATTTACCGGTGGCCCATTGTATTGCACATGATGTCCAACCGACAGCTTTCAGTTATCAATCCATATTTTCCAAAGCTTGCTGTTTCCTGCCTTACTTTCTTTTTATTCCTGGTTTTGGTTACTTCAGTGTGTGATTTCTGAGCCTTGGGATGCTTTCACTTACTCGTGTTTTTACATGTTCAGTTGGTGGAGCAATTTAGCAATGTCTGGCATCATACTCGGATAAGAAGGTATCTCACATCTGAGGACTGGCCTGGTCCTGAATCCAAAGGGAAGCCCTGGTATGGCTTGCTTATGTTATTGAGAAAATACCCAGAGCACTTCGTCATCAACACAAGGTCCAAGGGACGTGTGACACTGGAGTTTGTCTCTCTCGTCTCTTTGCTATCATAGGATCCTGCGAACATAACTAGGTTCATCCCCTCGCATGGTCTTGTTGCATGCACTTTATCCAGAGTGAATTATGTTGTTGATTGTTGATCTCAAGTCTTGGATTAGGTCTGTACTAACTACATGAACGAATGTAAATGTGTTTCTGTTTCTTGTTTTTGTCTCTCTCTATGAATATTTTGTACATGATGCTTTTAGTAATGCAATTTTCCATCTTCAGGACAGATTTTCAGTTTCATGTGCACCTGTCTGGTTTGGGAAATCTCGTTACCTCCATTTCGACCAATCTTTGTACGCCCATGAATATCCATCCATTAGAGTTGAAACGAATTCACATACACTATCCACCAAGGCAACAAAGTTGCTGGAAAATCTAAAGCATAAAATGAACCATGTTCGATCATTTAGCCCAAATTCCATTTGAAATTAAGAAATTATTATCTTGTTTCCGTATTATAGGAAAAATTAATGACTCAATCTACGTAAACTCCGATTCTATTATACATAATCGTTAATGATAAATATTTCTATCTCTGATTTTTTAACTTTATAAATACTTTGAATTGTTACCATTATTACCACGTATGTTTTTCATTAATCACCTTTTAATTCCTTAGAAAAAAAAGGATGAAAAAATTAAATAATTAATAAAATCTGATGTGAGAGACTAAATCATATATTTTTAAAAATATAAAAATCAAATCATTAATTTTAATATAATCTAATTTACCCTTGAAATAAGGATGCGCCATCAACAAAGCTTATAATGAACAATAAAAAAAAGGCAAGCAAACAATAAGGCCAGATAACCAGATTGTCTCGAGCACTTCTGCCGGTAAATAGCATTAGTATAGTAATGAACATAGAAGTTGAAAACACAATCCCTGCCTCATAAAAAGCTTCAAAATTAATTCATCCTAGCCAATTCTAATCAGCCAAAAAATTGCAGGCCAAACAAATATATTATTGGTAACTATAAGTCAACATATTCAGGTTCAAATAAAAAGAGTTTTCTCAAGATTCTTCTTTGCTTAATTTACCAAGAGCTCTTTGTGCATATAGTTGTTTTTCCCTAGCTTCTTTAGCTGCAAGAGCTTCCTCATCAAGTACTTGAATGGGAGACCACTCAGGTAACTTCAGCCAACCACCTTTCTTCTCTTTGTCCCCATATATGGATTCTCTGAAGCTGGTCACTGTGGGTCTTAGCTTAATCGTAACAAAATCCACCATTGTTCCCACAACAGTAAAGATGATCGAGTAACGGAAGGCACCGAATTGACCACCTAAAACATCAAGGGCAAAAAAAACCCAACATTTTAACTATAACAGCCAAAGGGAGATTAAACAGACGAAGATGCAGATAAGTAAAATATGACGAACTAAGATTTTCATTGCTTAAAGGCATCAAGTTGAAATGAAATAAATGTACACCCACATAACCACTACTTTCTTCATCTTGATCTTGAATAGATATTATCGGGGAGTTCCAGCTCAGTTGAACTTCAATATCTAGATCCTGTCAGTCTATATCCCAATCCAATGAATTCATCCTATCCAAGAAAAAATGTTTGGGATTTGCCATTATATGGGTGGAACAAGGATTTCAACCTTCAACCTTATAGATGGATCACCATAAAACAGACAAAACCACATGTAAAGCCAGAGAAAAATACCACTCCATGATAAGGGAGAAACCAAAGAAGATAGTTTTAGGCATTGAACTTACTCATTTATGGCCCCTATCTAAATTGTCTAACTTTAAATCTAATGCAAATTAAATATTCCAAAATTATTTACAAAATAATACATGGGGAAAAAAATAGCATCTGCACTTAACCTTGAAGACGTCCAAGAAGAGCACCACTACCAAACCCTGCAATTGCAGAGTTCATTAGATCATCAGGTTCAGATTTCCGTGTTACCCTTACAAATTCACGTGCCCCTGCAGGATTACAGAAATCGCAATTCTCAGTCAAACAAACAGGTCAGAAAAATGGCTTGACCTTCTACAAAAATCCAGTTGCAAATGTGTTTTTCCAACAACTAGCAGTTTTCACATTTGACCTACAAGGTGATGAACCAAACAATGACCATCCATATTCAGATCTACATCATGCTTTTCACACCAATGCTAGGGTAAAAAGCTTAATCTAGGCTGATTTGAGCGCTTACATTTATAGTATTAGGATTTGCATGTCATGCAACAATCAAAATACCAAGACATTCTCCAAACCATATTGTAAGTTAGATAATCAACTCATAGCAAATGATAATGAAGAGGAATAAGCTATTCCCATAAGCTTTTATGATTAGAGGCCTCTAAATGTTGATTGAAGTTTCAGAGAACCAAATCTAAAAAACTGTCTACTAAAATGCGGTGCAACAAGTGTCTCTCATACAAAGAAATAAATGACAATTCCTAAGGGTCAAAGGATCTTCACCACGGAAGAAAATCAAACCATCTTATGGGTATTACATATTAATCGGAATTCTTGAAGATGTAAACACCAAAAATGTAAACCCACTTTCAGTCTTTACTGGGATTTCAATGAAATCTGGAGTAGCAATTACATGGTCCTTTGCAATCATAAAACATCCCGCATTTGAACAAGAAAGTAAATACGTATAGGCTTCCTTTAAAACAAACCATATGTAAGAAAAGAATTGAATTGAATTCCTTGGTATGATTTCTATTTCTTTTAAAATCATTCATTTTTTTAAGTTGAAAGAATTGAACTCTTTCACTTACTATGTTTCCAAATATGAGAATTGACAAAAAAGAAATCAATTGAATTGAATTCTATTCTTGTAGATTTCTAGTTTCCAAACAGGCCCATAGTAAGCTCTTCAAGGCAAAAGCAATATTCAAACATGGAGAGCGTAAGTGCGAATACATTCTTTCAATCCTAAAAGTTGAAGTCAGAGCGTCTAACATGCAATTTATAGGTACAAATGTATCACATCGAAAATCCCACAAAAACAAACTGGGAGATGATGCAAGTTCACAACCCATGGCGTAGAATTAGTACTAGCATCACCATAAGCGAACGATGTTTTGAGTTGGCAACTAGATAATACAGTGAGAGAGATGAGATACGATTACCGCAATAGCAACCAGTGACAATGGCAAAATTAGTAGCATAAGTAGCAGAAATGTTAGCGAGTCCATGAACTTTTCGATACTTAGACACCAACCCAACTCCTCCACCCGCAATCCCTGCATAGAGAAACTCCAAAATTTCCAAATTAATAAACAAAGAAAGAGATGTTTACCATTAAAATAGCAAGAAAAAAAAAAGGATAACCTCCAAGAAGAGTGGGTATGAATATACGCTCCTTCCAATTTTCAGAGAAGGAAGAAGATGAAGCTGGAGGCAAGGGCCGTTGAGGTGGATCGCCTGATACCATTTTTAAGAAAGAGAAAATCTATTTCAGCTGATGACTCAATTGGGCAAATCGGTGATGATTTCGTGAAAAATCTTGGCAGAGAATAGAGATGGAGGGAAAAGGCAGAGTAGAGCGAAGGAGTTCAGGTCAGGGAAAGAACAGTAATCAATGATTATAGAGACTGGATTAGCCCATTTTCAGGTTTGGCCCAAATCCCCTATATATAGACAATTAGTCGCTTAATTTAAAGACAATCAACTTATTTATATTGATTATAATAAATGAATAAAAAAAATAATATATTTTTGATATATTTATATTTTGTTATATTTATTCATATATTATAGTTGTGATATTTTTCTTAATTGACTTGTCAAATCATGCTAGTATACTAATTTTGTTAGACAGATTATCATGAAATTCTCTAAGCCGATTTGTACTGAAGGAGTTCAAGCTGAGTCAAGTGTCACACAATCTCAAAGGCGTTCTTACACTGACTTGATATATATATATATACTTCTCCTCTCTCTATCTTTGATCTCCTTTTTAGTGCAGTAATTCTTTCTTTTCATTTTTATTATTATTTTTTTTATATATAACTTCTAGATTTGTGTTGGTTTAAATTTTAAATATTTTTTTATATTTATTATTATTTATAATTTTTAAGTGAATAAATTTTTAGATCTATCGGTTAATGTTTTTTATCTTTCAATGAAGTTATTATGAGCTTTTATTATTATAATGTTTTTTGTTCTTATGACTTGTAAAATCAACATTATTGAATTTTTTTAAATTCAATATTTTTCATTTTTATAAAAAAAAATTAAAGAATTACTTTTCTAAAAAAGCTTTTTATTTCCTTTTGCTCCACAATAATCTAAACAACTAGGGCATACACTATTCAATTGCAATATAAAAATAATTTAATCTAGTTAATTTTATAATTTTAAAAAAATTAACTTATTATTAATTTAGTAATTTTTGGAATATTAATCTAATTAATTAGCATTTTTAGTAATGATATTATAATAATTTTGTTAGTAATATTTTATTATAATATTTTTTTAGATAATAAATATTTTTTAATATTTTTAATAATTACAATTACTTTTATTTTTTAAAAGTTATATTATATAATTTATAATTTTGCAGTTATTTAAATTATAATTAAATAATTAATTAAATATATTCAATTATATTATCAAAGTGGTTTCCAGAATGATAAAATTTTGAGTTTGAGTTTTTTAAAAAAATAAAAAAATTCTATTAATTAAAAAATTTTGATTTGGTTAACCAATATGGAAGCCATCCATTTGTTTTGTATTTTTTGCCAAGTCTTCCAGATGGATGAAAGCAAGGGATTGAAACTTTCAAATTTGCAGAGGTCAGTTGACAAATGATTATTGACAATTACTATGATATGAATATCAAGAAATACCATCAATATGCCATTTTTTTAATCTTCTTATTCAGGACTTTTATTTAATTATTTTTTTCAATTTCAATTTCAAAGTTTTAATTATCAATAAAATTGACCAATTGTGCAGCTGAATCCATTAGTAAATACAAAAGGTAATTTTAAGTTTAGGAATTACTGGGTATTTAAATTTAATTTAATTTAAATTATTCATAACTACTTATAAATAATCAAACTAAATTTTTTATACTTAATTCATAACTACTTACAAATATTTGCATTAATTACTATTTTATTCAAATCTTTTAATTTTAGATAATCAAACTAAATTTTTTATACTTAAAAAAATTATTCAATTGCTAAAATTAGAATTAAAGATTTTAATTTTTACCACTTGAATATCACGTGACTTGACATGTCATAATTTTTAATTTTTTTAATAAAATTCATTTCACATTAAAAAAATTTAAAAATTGTAACATATTAAACCACTTGACATCACAGTAAAAGTCGAAATCCCCAATTTTAATTTTGATAATTGGATAAAATTTTTTCAATTACAAAAATTTTAATTTAATTATCCAAAATTAAAAGTTCAGATTTATTAAAATAAGCAGTTCCGAGAATGTAACATGTAATCTACACCTGAACTGAACCATCAACATTTCTTAAGCCATGGCAAGTAGGCAACATCACTCACACACAGTACATGATGATCCATTAATGATACTCATTGGAACTATTGTGCAAAGAAATTCTGCTGTTTTCCAACATTCACAATGGAGGCCCAAAAAGGAAAAGAAGAAAAATATAAAAGACAAGTAACCAAGTATAGCTATGTATTTAAGAGGGTCTGCAGATGATGGTGATTGCAGACAGTGGCAGCCATTTAATATTTGCGCTTTCTGTCTCTTTATTGAGTTAAAAGTGTAAAGATCTGCTTGCTAAAAGATGATGTCTACCATCATCTGTCCTAATAGGGGACTTTGTACAGCAAAAATGGAGGACAAGCTAAAGCTCCACTGTTAGAAAAGGATTATTCAGCCTCATTTCCGAAACCAAAATATTCAGGAGGTGGATGAGTCTGGCTCCACATCTTCTGAAGCTGAAAAGCTGTTGGCTCCTTGCTTGTCATCCCAGTCACCGTTCTGCAATTCGGGTTCAGATCTCTTGTGCAACTCAGCTCCATTCCGTCTCTTGTGTTCTGAAACAATTATTAATGATAAATCCATCAAAGATTTCATGGGTTAAGATATAACCAACAAAGGCTATTAAGAATAGCTTACTTTTATTATTAATTGCACTGCGAGTAATTGCCAAAAATTCATCCCATTTGAATTTTCCAAGTTCTTGCTTCTCCTCCTGAGGAAGCTCAAAGTTGGGTTCCCTCCCACACATGAAGGCAGCCCTGCAGATACAAAACCCTTAGGTGAGTTTTAGAACTTTGTTTAGGTGAACCTACCAAGGGTATGCTGTCCCTATAGATGATGCCATGATAATATATTTCCAGATATGATGTTCACATAAAACCATCATAAACAGCGGCAAAAATCTTCCTCTTAACTTGTTTTATTAGCTTAGCATATGAAGGGATGCATGGAACACCAACACAAATGTGAGAGAAATAGTGCACTAAAAGCCTAACCATGATAACTTAGAAAGCAATCTACCAGAGGTGTTATTTCTTTTTAGATATATATGGAAAGAGGCCACATTATCTTTATCACAAATGTTGGATAACAAGTTTCCAAAGTTTCTTGTTCATTGTCGTTTGAACATGAGCACATGGAAATATCAATATCTCATTCGTTCCTACAATTAAACAATACAAGTTTTCATTCTATTCATTGACTTCAATAGTTTAAATACACCTCAGAGTTGCCCACCACCTTTTTGCAGCTTATAAACTATGTGCATGCATGAGGACTCCCCATTGTCAGATAACTGTGACAATCTTTAAGCATGAACATTCTGCATATGCAACATATTATAATCCAAGAGGACTAAAATTATGCATTTCAAACAGTGTTGTCAAAAGCGCTAGGCAGGGAGGCGAGAAGGTGCTCTATCGCCCTAGGCGCTAAGCGCTTGCCCGAGCGAAGTGAGGAGCTAATTTATTCTGAAATAATAAATAATTAAATATACAATGTAAAAAAGTCTTACATATTACACAATCAATAAATTGCCAAATTTCATATTCATATTTCATAATATATTATATGATTTAACTTTAAGATCAAAAGCATTCCTCTAATAACACAAAATGTTAAAGCAAAAACCATAAAGCACATAATATAATTTAAAATTTTAGATGCATTGTTCAATTTCATTCATTATGTCATGCAAACTCAAAATCCTAATTCTCTGGTCAACTTGTAGATGCCAAAAGGTGAAAACATATCAGGTTAGCTTTTTTTTTTTTTCTTTATCAACTTTTTTTTTTCTTTTTTTAAATTTCGTGCCTTTTTCTCACATAGGGGGACCTAGTGATGCCTCGCCTAGGCACCTAGGCAGCGCCTAGTTGAAGGCGCCTCGGCTGGAGCCTTTCCAGGCGAGGTGCCCAGATTTCGCCTTGCTCGGGCGCACCCGGGTGCCTAGCCGAGCACCCGGGTGCCTCTTTACAACACTGATTTTCAAAAGGCGCAAGACTTTCTGGAAAAATCAACAAGATTTTGATCTAACAATATTACTTTCATCTTTGTAGCAATTAATGCTCATGCAAATAAAAATCATTATTGCAAACGCTACAACTTTCAGATCACTACCTGTCATACAAATGGGCAGCCTCTTCTTGTGAACCAACAGTCCCCAAGTGGATTTGCTTCTTGTCAACTTTAATTGCTGCCTGCCATTTCATATTTTTGAAGTACACACCTCTCATCAGGCATGGTTCCTGGTTTTGAACATGCTTTCTCCTGTGTCGCTTTCTGCGTTTAACTGGCTGCCCTAAAACCACAAAAAAATGCGCAGCTCAGACAGATTCCAAATTTTGATGTTTCCATATTAACAAATCAGTTATCTACCAGAACCATACCAAGTACTTGGTTCTGAGAAATATCAGATCCACTTTATTGTTACCAAAACAAGAAAAATCCATTTAAAAAAAAATGAAATTAGTTAGATGCCAAATATAAAATAAAATGAATGCCACGAATATAAAAAGAAATAATGTGAGTACTTGTGTATGTAAGCTCTTTTCCTCCAAGAGAAGAAAAAAGAAATGGAACCAAAAATGAAGCTCCCTAAATATAAGCCCATACGGCAATGTCATTGACAAATGAATGGTTGGACTACTATTACTACCAAAACTTATCAATCACGTTTAGTCCAGACACATTGCACGAGATAAAGGGCTTCTTTCAAATTGATTCTTTCAAGGAACATCAAAGGTAACATTTCAAGGAAATCAAACAGCATTCAACAACCATCTAATGAGTGGTGACACTTGAATGAACCTCATTTATGGTAATCGCAGATTATTTTTCCCCCGCTATTAAATTTTCAAATTTATGAACCTCTATGAATTACTTCGACTTGAAGTAACTATGAGTGATAAAATCCATATGGGCTCCCAGTCGGTTGCAAAATTACATAGCTAGGAAAAATAAATAAGAATGAAGTCAGAATATTTGACATGTCCAGTAGTTTTCGTATGGATTACGAATAAAGGACAGATGGAGGTAAAATTACTAATTAAGCCTATCAGAGATTTCAGTTACTGATTTGCTAAGCTGATGCTTATTTCAACAGCCTTGATTTAGAGAGACATTAGACCGCAAAAAGATAAAAGTTATAAAAAGAGGGCAAAAGGACAAACAGTAATGCAAAGAAAGCAAGATGCTCCAAATTAATTTGTTGCTGAGGATTATTGTCTCATCTGCGTAGCTAAGCCATTCAAGTGCAACCATTCACGTGTGTTCAGGTTGGAAGACAACAAAAGTTAAGCTTTTGCATGCACGCAGGTAATAGAGGATTGAGTATATGATCATGCACTGAGATCCCTATTATTATGACAAAAATAAGATGGAACACACTGGTGAAATAATAAGCCTCCCATTGTAGAGTTTTGCATGGTTCAATTTTTAAAGTTTATAAAGATACAATTAAGACGAGAGAAGATGTGCTCACTTGCCATATAAAAACAATAAAGCACATTGACAAATCAATATTGTGTAGAGTTCCTACAAAATACATATAAACAGAACAAACTCATTGAATAACAATTTCTGTTATCTAATTACACATCTGCACCCTGCTCCTCCCAACCTCAGCCCCCAGAGACCTTAGATTAAAGAAAAGAAAGCATGTCGAGCAACATAGACAAGGGGAAAAAATCCAACACAAAGTGGTCTCAAAACACCAACCGGTACTTGCAATGACTGTTGACGTGATGAGAGGAAGAAGTAGAACATTACGGTTCACATGATAAAAGAACATTTTTTTTCAACCATAAATTAATGCAGTCCATGACATGAAACAACCAATGACAAATGTAGCAAACATTTTTAATCTTATTAGCTGGGCAGCCCACATCATCAATTTACATGTAAGCAGTGAAAATTTGTAGCTTTAGCAAAAATCTTTCCTTTGACTAGATGATGAGCGCAATTACATTGCATCACAATTATAATATGGACTTTAGTCCCCCCGGCCTGTGAACCTGGTACATTACTTAGCTAGTTGATTCTCTTATTAGCTTTGCTCCACATTCATTTCAGGAAACACTTCCAGATCTTTTTTTCTTTCACCAATATCGGAGTTATTCTCACAGTCCTCACTCAAAATATATCTTCCAAAACAGAGAGATCTTTAGTAGTTCATATTACCAAGATCTTAAACGCAGCCAACCACTTGGACAACTTAGTTTATTGATACACAATCATGCATTCAAATGCTCAAATTCTTCCAAGAATATAGCAAAGGCCACAAAAAGTCAGAGATCATGATTTTGTCTCTTCATGAAAATAAACTCTATGAGGAAATTATGTGTTGAGATTAGACAAGTGTTTGAGGAAAGAGTTACAGCTATGCTGTAACTCTTCCTTCAATAATTGAGGCTTTATTAAGTAATCCTGATTCATGAGACTACCGTAAACAAAACTTTAGATTGTAAAATGAGCTTTCCACTCATTGGGGGTATTATGAAATGAAGACTTGACCTTGATCTGAGTGTATCATGCTAACTGTAGGAACCTATTCCATCATTTTTGTTCCTCTCTTTACCATTTTCATTCTTATCCCACCTCCATCTTCTTCTGCATAATATTGTTCCCTAACACTGCAATTAACCCTTCTGAGAATTACACAAAGGTGGCAAATGTCACATGACTTTGTCTATGGTATTGAGCTAAAAATGATTCATTTTATATTTTAGGAACTCATTTGCCAGAAGAAACCAAAGAGCAAGTAATAACCAACACAGTAGCAATCAATATTTAATTCTGCATCTGATTGTTCAAGATAAGCTCAGAAACATAAGGGATATTTCTCTAAATTGACAAACCTGGATACGGTTGAGATTGCTGCTCTTTTGATGAGCTAGAAGCTGACACATTTGACAAACCAGCTCCTACTTTGAAAATGCTTTTCTGGCAAACAACATTAAAAAATATAATGCAAATATAAATAGAATTAAAAACAATATATATGTGAAACAAAATACAAAACTTTCTATCTTCTCTATCAATAAAGCAAATAATCTTATTCGTCTAAATTATGTAATGCATTTAATAAGGGCAATACAGGTTTCATATCATAGATCATTACGTGAAAGTTAAAGCAACCCCCTGGATAAATGAAATGGTTGCCGACGAATCTGGAATCTCAAAATTCTTTGCTCAAGTAAAAAAGCAACTCAAATAAAAAAGCAAGTCTCAAACAGACATAATTTTCCATCCTTGTCAAACCTTGAGAACTCAGAGGGACAAGTGTGCCAAATCTTTGGGCTTGACAATTTTTACACACAATTTATGAGTAAAATGTATCAAGAACCTATAATTCCAATGCATCCAGCCATGACACCAATGATTAAACATTAATGGACTCGATATATCCTGAATTCACTCTCTCACCAGATGGAATTGCACAAGTGCATTCCTTTCTTCTTTGTATTGGCTAAGGCAACTCATGAATCCCATAATTACACATGTGCACATGCAATAAAGTTAACAAAAGCAATCCTATCTAATGCTTTCCCATAAGGTTCTAATGAATTAATGACTCTCCAAAATAGTAATGACATCAATAAGTGACGAGATTTATTTTGAGTTCAAAATCTATCGATATCCTATTTTTCCACACGGTAAGTATTCCTATTAACTTCAAGCACTCTCCAGCATTTTGGCCGATAAAAAAAAATACTACCCCTAAAATTATAAAGCCCACATAAATTGGTATTAGATATATGTAAATGAAAATTTATATGACAGAAGACCCAACAACATTTCATCTAAAATTTAACTGAAATAACATGCTACCTTTACCTCCCCTGGCTGCTTGACATCATCTGACGGCAGAGGATGTACACTGACAAACCTGGCATTCTGAGTAGAGCTTAAAGGAGCTGTTCCATGATCAAAAAATCGAGGAAGTGGAGTCAAGAAAGAACTTCTCCCTATAAAAGCCAATAAAATTTGATAAATAATACTGTTCAAGCTTAATATAAAGCATTAAAGACTTTTAACTTAAACTATAAATATAAAGAGTAATTTAGTTGAAGACACAATAACCTTTTAATTGAATAATAAACATCAAGACATTAATCTACTTAAGAATGCACTTGAAAACAGCAAAAGAAGAAAACAGAATAACAATATCTAGGTACGATTTCCAATTGAAAAATGTGCTAACTACAAAGGACCATTTGGCTAATCCAAATAAAGAATCAATCATTTCATATAATATGTATTTCTGTTAGTGTTTACCAGCACACAGTCCCAAGAGTTTACGCCTTCGTAAGCTAACCATTGAGGATTACAGTCTTTGTCTCAGTCCACAATGGCTTAGACGACAGCCTTTAGCATTTATCACCTTGCTCCTTGGATCAAAGAAGGCAAGATCAATTACAACTGAAGACAAATATGCAAAGGTAACAAGATTAGATAGAAAACACTTGAAGGTTAAAATGACCATTAAAGGATAAAAATCACATATATTTCGCTTATAATTATTTTAAAAGGAAATTATTACAAGAAATTGACATGACAAATATCAATAAACATAAAAAATTTAAAAATAATAATAATAATAGAATTGTGAGGCCAAAGCAGCTCTTTTCTGAGCTCAGAAACATGAAAAAGAAGGCTATCAGTCTCTTCAAACTAACAAAAGAAGGACAACCTCAATCAACTATTAGCCACTAACATAAGACGGGAATTCCTTTGTATGCCCATATATAAACACTGATAGAACTTGTTTTAAAGCATGTGATAAGCTTAAAAAGTGCAACCCATACAGCAAAATTTCGTTCTAACTAATGGCTGATAAGCAAAATTCCCAGATGTCGATTGGCGCGACGTTACCGTCAAAAAACTCCCAAAGAATGTGAGTGAAGTTCATTTAAGTGCCAGAAAATGTATCTGTTTGGATGAAAGATGAACTATGTAGATACCATTGGTTCAATTCAAGTCCTACCACCTTTATCAACGCATACGAACAGGAAAAAGAAAAAAGATTCACTGAAAGTAAGCTGCTAACTAGTGCTACCGCCTAACTATAGCAGAAAAACATTAACGAAAGAAAGAATAATGATTCCCTTCAAAGTGAAGCTAAAAACCCAAGCCTAAGCTAGGATATGTAGAGTTCAATTATGGATGTACTTACATAATCCATTCCCACATTCAATTTACAGAATGTGAACAAGAAAGGAAAAACACAACTTCTTTGGCTCAAGAATCCTTTAATAACAGAAGACAATCGACCGCAAACAAAAGGCAGGGTGACAGAAAGCCCAGCAACAGCCAAGCAAAAGAAAAAACAGGAAAATTCGTGTGTTGATAAATTGGCAATAGAGAAAACCCACACCACTCATAGCACTAAACGGGGATTAGAATTATAGAATTTAGAAGAAACCAACAAAAACGCCCAAAGACTTGGTTACGAAGAATTCCAATTCTCTCTCTCTCTCTCTCTCTCTCTCTCTCTCCTTGGAAAAGAAGTCAACCCCCATCAACCTACCACCTTTCATGGAGGATTAGATGAAGGCGAATGACTAAAACCCTGACGCTAAAAGAGAAAAGGAAATTAAAAAAAAAAAATCTAAGAGAAACCAACAAAGCCCAACACGAGAAAGCACAGCTCCTGCTCCCTTTCTAGGCCCACAAAAGCAAAATGCCCCTGACCTGCTGAGAGTTGACACACCAACTAAACCAAACCATGTACAATCTTGTAAAGCTAAAAGCAAAGCAAAACAAAACAACACAACAGCAAAAGGAGCAGCCAACCACAAGGAAGAGATAAAGTGATGGTGTTTGTACCTTGGAGGAGGTGGTGATGATTGTTAAGAGAGAAAGAGAGAGAAACAGAGAGATCAGTTGAGAGAGAAAAGGGGTTATGGGATTTTAGGAGGGGAAGATGGTGCAAGCAAAGAAAGAATAGTCAAAGGAAAGAAAAAGAGAGGATAATATATTTGACGAAGCTCATGCATCTACCACCACCTCTAGTTGTTTTTATTTAGGAGATGGTATTTTTATGAAGGGTGGTGGGGGTGGGGGTGGGGGTGGTGGTGGTGATGGTGATGTGGGGTGGTGGATTGGTGGTGCTAAATGGTAAATTGGCAAATGGAAACGGAACGTATGCTTCTTTGTGTACTTTTTGTTAGGTTGGATTCCGTCATTGCCCTTTTAGGGCCATCCTAATTCCATTTTTGTTTGCCCCTGCTCTCGGTACACTCATCATATTTTTAACCTTTTTTTTTTTAAATGGGCGTTTAATATAAAATTAACATGGATAATTATCTTATAACTTTTAATTAATATTATTTATATACTTAAAAGGATTATATTAATATTAATTTTAAGAAAACTACACTAATAATTATTCTGTTAAAAGATTAAAATTTATAAAAATAGCATTTAATTTTTAATTTTTTAACATTTTATTAAATATATCAAAATTTAGAGAAAAAAAATTAAGATTGAGAAATAAATCTATTAAGTAAATGATATATTTTTAAATAAAATAAATTAAATAAGAAAAAATATTATATTATTTAATTATTTTGTGTGGATAAACGAATTGAATATATAAGTTTATAAAATCTACTTTTATTGTATTAATTTTTTTTAACGTGCGTTACACATCATGTTATTCGTATTTTATAATTTAATCTTTTATATGTAATTTTTTATTCTAATTTTTCATTTATAATATAATATTATTCTACTATATTAATTTTCATTAATTAATTAAATTTAGTCATTTATTATCGTAATATCAAATTAGCATGATTGTGTTTTACTCATAATTAAAGTTATTTATATTTTTTAGTTTTTTTATGTATTTAATTTATTAGTCCTAAACAAAATTAGACTGTATTTTTTTAAACTATCTTCTTTGGTTTATTATTTATTTATTTTAAAATTTCTTTAGTTCTACTATTTATATTATCTGCTATGAATTGAGTTCTCATAGTTTTCTTTGTTCAATTGATAATGAGTTATCAAATAGTTTTCCTAATTTGGTTAATTTAATGTTTGTGATTTTTACAATAGCCGCAACACTTAATGATGTAAATAAAGATTAAATGGCTAGACATGTTACTTGCAAACAATTAACATTTATTACAACAAATACTATTAAATAAATGTACTTTGCATTTGCCTTGTAAATCAAAAAATAAGATTAAACCACTATTTATTTTTTTAATTTTTAATATTCCTTGTTTGCTTAAAATATATTAGTTTTTAGTAGCCACTCAAAATTATTAATTATCATAATAACAAATTACCATGAATATTTTTGTCCACCCCACTATTCTTCTTTCCCACTCTTATTTATACGAGGTTAGAGACTTAAGATGATTAATGACATGACTCGATCCCACAGGCTAAATCGACACTTGGACCTGGGCCGATATAAATTTCCCGAGGTCCATAGTAAACCTCATTATCCCTAAACCCATAACCAGGACTAAGATTAAGGTCCAACATGCAAACAAAATAAAATAAAATATTATAAATTTATTTGGGTTAACTAAATCTGATTTCTATTAGAAATCTCTTATTAGGGTAGTCTAGCTCAACCCTGATATACAGCATGTACAAACAATTTCATATCATTAATTTTTCATTAATTAATACAATATATTCATAAACTACTGTCACAGCGGAGTTCTAGTAATTAAACAAATAGATAAATAAATAAATAGACATAATAAAAATAATTAAACTAAGAAGTACAACCTGTAGAGGAAAATACAAGTTAGACTCGAAAAAATTAAACTCGTTCCTCCTGCAACTTAGGAAAAATATTTGAACATGAATGAGTGTTCAACTCAAAGAGTTTAGATGTTGATTATAGATGCAATTTCTATAACTATCTAAGACTAGTGCAATCCAACCATGAAATGCACATCCATCACATATAATGATAATTTATTCAATATTCATACGAGAAGATAATTTGGAGCTACTCACACACCCAGTGTATCACATCAATACATAAATATAAGAGCTGATCTCCTATACAGCTCTCTCAATCCAAATTCTGTCAGTGAGCTCAACTCAAGCAGGACTTTGGCTTAAATCCAAGTACAGGAGCCAGCAAGATCAACTCAAAGCTGTGCCTCACCCTGACTTTCCTTATCTATAAGGACAGTGAGACTAGCTCAAGCCGCGACTATCCATCCAATCTATATCCATATATACTGTATATAAATCACACACTCAGCTCCAAATTATCCTCAAGGCGGCAATCACAAACAAATAACAATAATTAAATTTGTAGATAAAATGCCTCTAATATATTAACTATTTATGTGCATAATTAAATATTTATAAAATACATGAGCATGTCAGATATATAATTAATAATTAAAATTATAAAAATAGTCAATATTTAACTCACAGACTGATCAATCTGATTGCAACTGATCTGGCTGAAGAGGAGAAAGGTTAGTTGGTATCCATCACTTATACAGATACAATTACCTCTATCAATCTACTAACAAAATTAACCAATTAATTTAATTAAAGAAGCAGAAATAATTTCTAAGGTTTTGCAAAAATTTTGGTTGAGTTTTTCTTATAACTGGACCTAACCTCCCTGCAAGAAAATGTAACAGCAGCAACACACAAGGCCTTAGGCCCACAACAACAATTATAATGCCCATCCGGAGTCTACAAGAAACCTAATCTAGGCCTAATCTTTCAAACTCCAACTCAGGTCCCTAACTCCTCTATAGTCTAAATAATTATTTTCAACACTTCAAAAATTATAAAAATATATTCGGAGGTCCTCTACATCATTTTTGTATTAATTAAAGTCATTTTACTTAATTTTATTAAGCCAAAAATATTTTATAGATTTAACCAACTAACTTAATCAAGGCATAAACTACACAACTTGAGTTAGGGACTACCCTTACAAATTTTGCTACCTAAAATATGTCTGAAATGTTTGAAAATGTTGGGATCAACTATAAACACGACCACCTTTTGAGATAGCCTACCAGGCATCTAGACTAGGCCGAAAACTCGGTCTAGAGTGCCAATGAGATATCACCGATCTGATCTCACCTAAACAAAGCCCATAAATTGTTAATAATTATCATATAATTATTTTTAATTTATGGGAATTGAAAAGGCTCCAAAATCTCATTGTGCAATCTGAATCGTTCGATGATCGCCTTTTTCAAACGGTGTTTGATCAGAGTGAGGTTGGTCTCATCTTGAAGGTTTCGTTGCTCTGAGTTTAATAGTGGTCTCCGATCGCCAATTTGACAGTTGAATCGTCGAAAAATTAGCCAGAAAGTTGCTGCCTAACTTGTCACACCTTACCCCTCTGTAAGGCATAACATGATCCCGTAGAATACTTAATGAACTACCGAACTTCACCTACCGATAACTCATTAAGTATCCTACAAGAGATTTTAAAACAATTTTCTTACATTTTGGAAGTGGTGAGCAATTTGATAAGAATTTAAAATCATTTATTCAAGTTTAAATACTAATAAAAATTTTTGTCCATTTTAATTTTGCCGCAAATTTTATAAAAATTTTGACAGAGTTCCCTCTGTATTTTGAGAAACTAGTTCTTCAAAGACCTATAAAAAAGCACTTCCAAAAATATTTCACAACTCCCAACTTTCAATAATTCACAATTCAACTCAAATCAATTCATTCCAAAACAATTCCACAATCCAAATCAAATTTGTCAACTCAGAATATTTAATAATTCCATTCACAAAACATAAAGCAGGAAATTCATATGTACAAATATTAGATTTACAGAAGAAAATCCAAAATAATATTATTACAATTTATTTACAACTGCTCGACTTTATATTGATACATACAACATTTCCATATTTACATCAAAATTTATCTACAAGGGCATAAAATAATACCCGTACAAAAGATCAATGTAATCCTCGATTTAATCGCAGCTCACACTGCTGCTTTTTCCTTGCTCTTATCTGCGACAGCAAAATAAGCCATCGCTGAGTATAAAAATACTCAGTGGTGCACAATAAAAATTTAAAATGCCATAAATAAATCATTCATAGCCAAACACAATTTAAATATTTTTCAATCACATTTCCTCAATATCAAAGTCCATAATGATACCATTTTGTCAAATAATCCATTAAACACAGTTTAGTCAAACAATTTCATAAACACAGTGTTGCCAAAGTCATACACAACTTAAGCAATGACACAAAATTTCCGATCAATGCCGTGTTGTACACCACGACAAAGCAATCTACAACCCCATTAATCGAAACCAATGAGGGAGGTAGCTAGCTAGCTAATGAGTACTCATCCGATCTCGACCTCAACTGGTAAGCCAGAGAGGGAGGAAAATAAACGATCTCAACCCCATAAATGGAGGAGGAATAATAAGTAACTGTCATGCTAAGTGTGAATCAAAAATCCATTTTAAACATTTCATTCAAATATTGCATACAAAAATCAAATCAATTTCCAAAGTTACAATTTGGTCACAAGGTGGCAACACAAAAGTTCATAAATTCATAATACGTACTAAATCAATTTTTCAAGGATAAAATGCTTAAATAGGGTTTATTGTGCACAAACCTGACTGGAGTCGCCTCTAGGCCTTGACTCAGTCTTTAAGGGCTTCCAAGTCTTTTTCAGCTGAAACACACAATTTCACAGTGTTTCAGTACCATAACTTAGCATAAATCCAAAAATAAATTTCACTTCATTTTAACTAGCTCTATTGCATTAAATTCGACGTTCTCGAAGTTTTTGTGTTTCGGGTTACTATTCACTACACTATTCAAGTCAAATTGTTGACTTTTTAAGGCTTAATAGGTATGGGAACTCCAACTTCACCCACATACCACATTTTGGTCATTAAACTTGTTGGTTTTGGTCATTTTCTCAAAGCTTAGGTCATTTTGGCAAAATTGCTAATTTTCGATTTTGGTGCTCCGAAGTTGCACTGTTCCATTGGTCAATCTACTGTTGGAATTTGGCAAAACTTCCTTCATAGAAAATGTTCCTTATTGTCTTAAGTGTATTCTCATTTTTGGATCACTCCAATCGGAGTTTTGTAGCTCAAGTTATGGCTAAAATACTATTACTGTTTACGTGCACTGTTCATGCTGAGATTTTGGTTCTGGCAGATTTTTAATCCAAATTTGTTCAGTAATTTGATTAAGTTAAGTTCATAATTTGGTCTAACTTTCTTCATATGAAATGTTCTACTATGTCTTAGGTTTCCATCGGTTTAAGAATCGCCTAAATCGGAGTTTTCTAGAGAGAGTTATAGCCATTGGAACTTTACTGCTCAATGGCAATTCTGCAGAATCGCAGGTACAGTAACTCCACTTTGCTTAATAATTTGACTAGGTTAATAGCATAATTTGGGATGGTGTTCTTCATGAAAGTTTTAGGTCTATATCTTATCTAATTTCTGGTAAAATTTCAGGTCAATTTGACCTTCCTAGCTCGAGTTATGACCAAATGAACAGTTACTATTCATTTGGTCAGTTTGTGCAGTGGCAGCCTGCTCTCATTTCACTTTGGTCAATTGGTTCACTAAGTTTTGGTCAGTTTTTGGCCATGGTTCCTTAATGAAAATTGTGTTATTTTATGTCTATTTTTATCCCCAATTGGTGGCATATCAATTGGACTTGTAAAATTTGATTTTAAAATGACTTCGCAATCGTTCCCGAGGAGGTCACTCATCGCTGTGACTCTCGGCTCGTTTAACCTCTTATGTTCTGTTTTTCTTATTTATAGTTAACTAATTAAACATTACTAATTATTTGTGTTTATGGCTTCTCAAGTTGTCTTAAGTGTGGCCCTAATCCCCTTAATTGTCCGAACCGACACCGGTCACTGGAACAATGAAATATACAAGGCTATACAAATAGGGGTGTTACAATTCTCCCCCCCTTAAATAAATTTCGTCTCGAAATTTTACCTGGTATCAATCTCTGAACAGCTTTGGGTGTTGTCTCCTCATGTCCTCCTCTCGTTCCCAAGTAGCCTCCTGGCCCGAATGATGGTTCCACAGCACTTTTACCAATGGTATCTGCTTGTTCCGTAGCTGCTTCACCTCATAAGCCAGAATCTTTATGGGTTCTTCTTCATATGTGAGGTTTGGATTCACTTCAATTTCTTCTACTGGTAGTACATGAGATGGGTCTGATTGATACCTCCTCAATATGGACACATGGAAGACGTTATGTATCTTCTCCAACTCTGGAGGTAGTGCCAAACGATAAGTCAAAGGACCCACTCTTTCCAATACCTCATATGGCCCGATAAAACGAGGACTTAGTTTCCCCTTCCTGTCGAATCTCATAATCCTCTTCCAAAGAGAAACTTTGAGGAAAACTTTCTCACCCACTGCATACTGAATATCCCTTCTTTTCAAATCAATATAGGACTTCTGACGGTCTGATGCAGCTTTAAGTCGATCTCTGATTATCCTGATCTTCTCTTCAGTCTGTTGAACTATTTCGGGTCCAATCATTTTTCTTTCACCCATGTCATCCCAACACAACGGGGTTCTACATTTTCTGCCATACAAAGCTTCATATGGAGGCATCCCAATACTTGATTGGTAGCTGTTATTGTAAGCAAACTCAATCAAAGGCAAGTGTGTATCCCAACTACCCTCAAACTCAATTACACAAGCCCGTAGCATGTCCTCCAATATCTGAATTACCCTCTCGGTGGCCATGCATGCGTGGGTGGAATGCGATCAAGTTCAATCTAGTTCCTAGGGCTCTCTGAAGACTACCCCAGAATCTAGAAGTGAACCTAGGATCTCTGTCTGATACAATGGATACTGGCACTCCATGAAGCCTCACAATCTCATCAATGTACAACCTGGCCAATCTGTCTAGACTGTAGTCCATTCGAACTGGCAGAAAATGAGCAGACTTAGTTAGTCTGTCGACAATGACCCATACTGCATCATGACTCTTCTGTGTTCTCGGAAGTCCCATCACAAAATTCATAGTTATTCTTTCCCATTTCCATTCTGGCACTGACAGTGGATGTAACAACCCAGTTGGTACTTGATGCTCTGCCTTTACTTGCTGACAAGTTAGGCATTTGGATACAAACTCTGCCACATCTCTTTTTAAACCCATCCACCAGTAATGCTCCTTTAGCCCTCTATACATTTTTGTACCACCAGGGTGCATAGCAAAAGGAGACTCATGTGCTTCATTCAAAATGATCTGCCTCAAATCAACATCATTAGGAACACATATTTTGCCCTGGTGTAGTAGTAAACCATCATCTCTGATTGAGAACTCTGGTTTCTTGCCCTGCTGAACTTCCTCCAACAGCTTCTGATACTTTTCATCATTTTGAGCAGCCATTCTAATCTGATCAATTAACACTAGCTGTACATGCCATGCAACTGCTGTCTGCCCCTCATCATTAATCTCTAAACTGGCATGTAATGATCTCAACTCATGTACCAAAGACAAAGGAGTAACCTGTAGACTTGCCATAGTCTTGCGACTTAGGGCGTCAGCCACAACATTAGCTTTCCCTGGCTGATAGTCTATCAGACAATCGTAGTCTTTTATCAACTCTAACCATCTCCTCTGTCTCAAATTCAACTCTTTTTGGGTGCCCAAATACTTCAAGCTCTTATGATCTGTGTAGATGTAACACTTCTCCCCATACAAATAATGTCTCCAGATCTTAAGAGCAAACACAATAGCTGCAAGCTCCAAATCATGTGTTAGATAATTCCTCTCATGCGGTTTCAGCTGGCGTGATGCATAGGCAATAACATTTCGATCTTGCATCAACACACAACCTAACCCATTGTGAGAAGCATCGCTGTAAATTGTATATTCTTTACCCGGTGTAGGTAAAGTCGATCGAGCCTCTGTCAAACATCTCTTCAATTCATCAAAACTTTGCTGGCATTTGTCCGTCCACTGAAATTTCACATCCTTTCTAAGTAGCTTGGTCAATGGAGATGCCAACATGGAGAATCCCTTCACAAATCGACGGTAATATCCAGTTAACCCCAGAAAATTGCGAATCTCTGTAACATTTCTGGGTGGCTTCCAATTAAGGACAGCTTCAATCTTGTTAGGATCTACCTTAATACCCTCTGCTGATACTATGTGCCCCAAAAAGGATATCTCCTTCAGCCAAAATTCACACTTCGACAGTTTGGCATATAGCTGTTTCTCCCTTAAAGCCTGTAGTACAATCCGCAGATGTCTATCATGCTCTTCTGCATTCCTCGAATAGACCAATATATCATCAATAAATACCATAACAAATTGGTCGAGGTATGGTCTGAAGATAATGTTCATCAGATCCATAAAAGCAGCCGGAGCATTAGTTAACCCGAATGGCATAACCAAGAACTCATAATGGCCATAGCGGGTTCTGAAGGCAGTTTTTGAAATACTCTGCTCTTGAACTTTCAGCTGATAATAACCTGATCTCAGGTCAATTTTGGAGAATACAGCTGCACCCCTCAACTAATCAAACAAGTCATCAATACGGGGTAATGGATATCTGTTCTTTATCGTCACTTTATTCAACTACCGATAGTCAATGCATAACCGGAGAGTGCCATCCTTCTTCTTAACAAACAATACTGGCGCTCCCCAAGGTGACACACTAGGGCGAATGAAGCCCTTATCAAGCAACTTTTGCAATTGTACTTTCAATTCTTTTAGTTCTGCAGGTGCCATTCTGTATGGTGTTATGGAGATTGGGTCCACACCAGGCATAACATCAATTTCAAACTGCACCTCTCTTTCTGGAGGTAATCCTGGCAATTCATCAGGAAACACATCCGGAAAGTCACATACAGTAGGAATGTCCCTCAGTGCTGGACTCCCCACTTGGGTGTCTATCACATGAGCCAAGTACGCCTCACACCCTTTTCTAATAATTTTTCTGGCCAGTGCAGCTGAAATGATGTTTGAAGGTAATAACTGCCTCTCCCCATGTATTACTACATCACCATACTGAGGGAGACCAAAAGTGACTGTCTTCAGTCTACAGTCAATCATAGCATGATGCCTGGCTAACCAATCCATGCCCAAGATAATGTCATAATCTCTGAAGGGCATTTCAATTAAATCAGATAGAAAAGTATGTCCTTGGATCACCAAAGGACAGTCCCTATATAGCCTATTTACCCTGACCTCCTGGCCTAATGGACTAGTTACTAGCACATCATAGTCCATTGGTACACACTGAATAGCAGTAGAATACATCACACTAGCACTAACATACGAATGTGTGGAGCCAGGATCAAATAACACATACACATCTTGGTCAAGGATGGAGAAAATACCAGCTACTACATCTGATGTTTCGGCTTCCTCCCTCTGACGCATAGTATACACTCTGACTGGTGCGCCACTGGATACTGGCTGGTTAACAGTGCTCTAACTTCCAGGAGTGCTACCAGGACCCCTACCTCTGCCTCTACCTCTAGCAGCTGACGGTGACCCTCTAGGTGCAGAGACTTGGGCTGATCCTTCCGATGTAGCAAAAGATCCAGGCCGGCGCGGACTAGTGCAATCCTTCGCGAAATGTCCGCTCCCTCCACAGTTAAAACATGCGCCAGTAGCTTTGAAACAAACCCCGCCATGAGTTTTCCCACAAGTTTCACACTGTCGTACTGATAGAGATCCTCGCGAAGCTTGTTGGGTCGGCTGACCAGACCGGGGTGGTCTTTGGCCAGAAAACCTGCCTCTGCCAGATTTACGGGAGCTAGATCCCCCAAACTGTTTCCTCTTTCCAGAAACACTCTCAGATGTTTGTCCCATAGTCTTTTCAGCCTTCTCTTTCTCTTGTGAACCCTTCTTCACTGCCCCTTCAGATTCTATCCTTTCTAGTTCCAGGGCCTGTGAGATCAATTCAGCGAAATTCTGATGTCTGAAACCCACAACTTGCATCCTCAGACTTGGCCTTAGCCCGGACTCAAACCTCTTGCATCTGTCTCTGGGGGTGGAGACTAAGCTTCCAGCATAGTGGCTTAGCCTTGAGAAGTCTCTCTCATACTGTGCTATGGTTCGGTCCCCTTGCTTCAAACTCAGGAATTCTTGCAATTTCTTATCTACATATGCATCAGGAACCCATTTCTGCCTGAATTCCCTCAGGAAGTCTGTCCATGTCAGCACAAGCGGCTCAACCAGGCTGTGGGGGATGGTCTTCCATCATTCATATGCATCCCCTTGTAACAAGGAAACAGAATACTCGAACTTCATCTCTTCCGTACACTGCAGTTTTCTGTAAACTCGTTCCATTCTTTCCAACCACTGTTCTGCCTCCAGTGGATCCACAGTGCCTTTAAACTCGGTGGCTCCAAATTTCATGAACTTTTCATATTGCCGAGCTGAGGGCTGTGGTTGTGCTACAGGTACTGGCATTTGAACTTGGGGTGGCACATTACCCCCATTTCTTTGGAAGAAATGACCATCCGTGTACAAATTGAGCAGAAGCTGCGGTCTTTGGGCGAGGCTGAGTGGCTGACCCACTCATGTTATGGAGTGCTGGGGCTTCCCCTTGAACCTCAGCCTCAACAGATTGTTCTTCGGAATGATCTCCTCCTTCCATTTCGTTTTCTCAAATTTTCTACTTCCTGAGATCAAACACAAGGAGGTTGACCTCCGTTAGTGCATATTCATGATGTAAATATGTCATATGTATCAATTTAAGACACTTGAGCATTGTACTTATCAATAAAATGTTCATACACATAATCAAAATTTATTGAAAAATCATGCTCTGATACCACTAAAACATGTCACACCTTACTCCTCTGTAAGGCATAACATGATCCCGTAGAATACTTAATGAACTACCGAACTTCACCTACCGATAACTCATTAAGTATCCTACAAGGGATTTTAAAACAATTTTCTTACATTTTGGAAGTGGTGAGCATTTTGATAAGAATTTAAAATCATTTATTCAAGTTTAAATACTAATAAAAAATTTTGTCCATTTTAATTTTGCCGCAAATTTTATAAAAATTTTGACAGAGTTCCCTCTGTATTTTGAGAAACCAGTTCTTCAAAGACCTGTAAAAAAGCACTTCCAAAAATATTTCACAACTCCCAACCTTCATTAATTCACAATTCAACTCAAATCAATTCATTCCAAAACAGTTCCACAATCCAAATCAAATTTGTCAACTCAGAATATTTAATAATTCCATTCATAAAACATAAAGCAGGAAATTCATATGTACAAATATTAGATTTACAGAAGAAAATCCAAAATAATATTATTACAATTTATTTACAACTGCTCGACTTTATATTGATACATACAACATTTTCATATTTACATCAAAATTTATCTACAAGGGCATAAAATAATACCCGTACAAAAGATCAATGTAATCCTCGATTTAATCGCAGCTCACTCTGCTGCTTTTTCCTTGCTCTTATCTGCGACAGCAAAATAAGCCATCGCTGAGTATAAAAATACTCAGTGGTGCACAATAAAAATTTAAAATGCCATAAATAAATCATTCGTAGCCAAACACAATTTAAATATTTGTCAATCACATTTCCTCAATATCAAAGTCCAACATGATACCATTTTGTCAAATAATCCATTAAACACAGTTTAGTCAAACAATTTCATAAACACAGTGTTGCCAAAGTCATACACAACTTAAGCAATGACACAAAATTTCCGATCAATGTCGTGTTGTACACCACGACAAAGCAATCTACAACCCCATTAATCGAAACCAATGAGGGAGGTGGCTAGCTAGCTAATGAGTACTCATCCGATCTCGACCTCAACTGGTAAGTCAGAGAGGGAGGAAAATAAATGATCTCAACCCCATAAATGGAGGAGGAATAATAAGTAACTGTCATGCTAAGTGTGAATCAAAAATCCATTTCAAACATTTCATTCAAATATTGCATACAAAAATCAAATCAATTTCCAAAGTTACTATTTGGTCACAAGGTGGCAACACAAAAGTTCATAAATTCATAATACGTACTAAATCAATTTTTCAAGGATAAAATGCTTAAATAGGGTTTGTTGTGCACAAACCTGACTGGAGTCGCCTCTAGGCCTTGACTCAGTCTTTAAGGGCTTCCAAGTCTTTTTCAGCTGAAACACACAATTTCACAGTGTTTCAGTACCATAACTTAGCATAAATCCAAAAATAAATTTCACTTCATTTTAACTAGCTCTATTGCGTTAAATTCGACGTTCTCGAAGTTTTTGTGTTTCGGGTTACTATTCACTACACTATTCAAGTTAAATTGTTGACTTTTTAAGGCTTAATAGGTATGGGAACTCCAACTTCACCCACATACCACATTTTGGTCATTAAACTTGTTGGTTTTGGTCATTTTCTCAAAGCTTAGGTCATTTTGGCAAAATTGCCAATTTTCGGTTTTGGTGCTCCGAAGTTGCACTGTTCCATTGGTCAATCTACTGTTGGAATTTGGCAAAACTTCCTCCATAGAAAATGTTTCTTATTGTCTTAAGTGTATTCTCATTTTTGGATCACTCCAATCGGAGTTTTGTAGCTCAAGTTATGGCCAAAATACAATTACTGTTCACATGCACTGTTCATGCTGAGATTTTGGTTATGGCAGATTTTTGGTCCAACTTTGTTCAGTAATTTGATCAAGTTAAGTTCATAATTTGGTCTAACTTTCTTCATATGAAATGTTCTACTATGTCTTAGGTTTTTATCGGTTTAAGAATCGCCTACATCGGAGTTTTCTAGAGAGAGTTATAGCCATTGGAACTTTACTGCTCAATGGCAATTCTGCAGAATCGCAGGTACAGTAACTCCACTTTGCTCAATAATTTGACTAGGTTAATGGCATAATTTGGGATGGTGTTCTTCATGAAAGTTTTAGGTCTATATCTTATCTAATTTCTGGTAAAATTTCAGGTCAATTTGACCTTCCTAGCTCGAGTTATGACCAAATGAACAGTTACTGTTCATTTGGTCAGTTTGTGCAGTGGCAGCCTGCTCTCATTTCACTTTGGTCAATTGGTTTACTAAGTTTTGGTCAGTTTTTGGCCATGGTTCCTTAATGAAAATTGTACTATTTTATGTCTATTTTTATCCCCAATTGGTGGCATATCAATTGGACTTGTAAAATTTGAGTTTAAAACAACTTCGCAATCATTCCCGAGGAGGTCACTCATCGCTGTGACTCTCGGCTCATTTAACCTCTTATGTTCTATTTTTCTTATTTATAGTTAACTAATTAAACATTACTAATTATTTGTGTTTATGGCTTCTCAAGTTGTCTTAAGTGTGGCCCTAATCCCCTTAATTGTCCGAACCGACACCGGTCACCGGAACAATGAAATATACTAGGCTATACAAATAGGGGTGTTACATAACTCACCTCTCTCTCTCACCTCTCCCTCGCTGAAAAACACCATAGAATCCGGCAAGGAAGCTCGAGTCTTGAAGCTGGGCAAGCGAAGGGCCTGTTGTTGGTTGGATCTTAGCCGTCTAATGTGTAGATCACTAGAAAAAAGGGATGCCAAAGTTTCTCTCTCTCTCTCTCTCTCTCTCTCTCTCTCTCCTTCCTTGCATTTTTGGCTGTAGGATCTTGCTGCTAGGATGTCACCAGAGGTTGCTGATGGCAAGGGTGCTGGTTAAAGATGTTGGCTGGCAGTGGTTTAGCCCTTGGCCGGAGAAAGAGAGAGATAGGGTGGGGGGAGGAAGGTAGTCGGGGAGAGAGAAGAGGAGGGGGGGTCTGCTGCATTTTGAATTTTTTTTTAACTTTTAATTACATCATAGGTCCCTGAACTTTTCTAACTTATTCACTTAGGTCTTTTTTCTCTCTTCAAGTAGGTCCAAACTACTTTTATTATATTTGAATTAAATAAAACTTTGGTAATAATAATAATAATAACAATAATAATACTCTAAAGAAATTTAATTATTTTTACATATAATATAATTTAATTTTTAAATAATTCTAATTTAATTTGACGATAACAATATTAGCCTGATTTGTCACACCTTACGCCTCTGTAAGGCATAACATGATTCCGTGTTATACCTAATGAATTACTGCACTATACCTACCTATAACCCATCAAATATGCTACAAGGAATTTTAAAACAATTTTCATACTTTTTGAAAGTGGTGAGCTTTTCTAGCAGTTATTAAAAATATTTACTTGAAGTTAAAAGATTTGATAAAATTTTTGTCCATTTTTATTTTTTTGCAAATTTTAGAAAAATTTCGGCAGAGTGCCGTCTATAATTGGAAAAAAACCAGTTCTTCAAAACCTATGAAAACACTTACAAATAGTGTACTTCACCAAATTTCAACCACCAATAACTCAATTCAACACAAATCAACCCAATCTCTACAATTCAAAACAAAATTGTCATCTCAAATATTTCAAATTAATTTATACACATTGCATTTAAAATAAATAATTTACAATCATAATTTAATTTACAGGCATAAAAATCCAAAAGGTAATATTATTACAATTTATTGTACAACTGCTCAATTTTACATACATATATATGACAATACCATATTTATATCAACCAAATCACAATGGGTATAAATAATATACCCATACAAAAATTTTCAAGTTGTGCTCCCCTATTACTGTAGTTGCTCACTCTGCTGCTATGTCATTTTCCCTATCTGCGACAGCAAAAGAAGCTATCACTGAGTATATTTTACTTAGTGGTGCACAACAAAATTTAAAAAGCTGAACATAAACCATTCATTGCCAAATCATAATTTAAACATTATACAATCATATTTCACAATTTCCAAATCACATTTATAACAAATCACAATTTAAATATTTTAAAATTTTCAAACTTAATATATCACAAATTTAGTCAAACAATTTAATAAACACAGTATTGCCAATCAATAACACAACTTAGGCCATGACACAAAATTTCCAAACATGCCGTGTTGTACACCACGACAAGGCAAACTCATCCCACTAATCGAAATCAATAAGGGAGGTGGCTAGCTAGCTAATGAGTACTCATCCAAACTCACCTCAGACTGGCAAGCCAGAGAGGGAGAAAACTGATCAAATATCAAACTCAACCCCACAAGTGAAAGAGGAACATAGTAAGAGACTGTCATGCCAAGTGTGAATCAAAAACAATTTCAAAATCATATTATTCAATATTTCATAAAAAACATTAATCAATTTTCATTTCAAATTTCCATTTACAAAGTAGGCAACACAACATTTCTCAAGGCATTGTTTAGCATAAATTACTCCAAAATGTATTCAAATAAATTTTCTAATAGCAAATCGAAAGTGAAAAGTTATTGTGCATAAACCTGATGTGAGTCACTTTTAGGCCTTGACTCAGTTTGTCTTATCTTATTCCAGGTCTTTTTCAGTTGAAACACGCAATTTAAAGTATTTTAATGTCTTATTTTCATAATAAATTCAATAATTTATTTCATACTTATTTAATTGTATCTCTACATAGGCCTAAATTGGCATTTTCTAAACTTTGTATTTCGGAATTACTATTCATGATCCTATTCAGGTCAAATTGTTGACTTTCTTATGCTTAATAGGTATGTAAATTCCAATTACACCCACATACCACATTTTGGGTGCCTAATTTGTTGGTTTAGGTTGCCATTTCAATTTCTAAGTCTCCTAAGATAAAACTCAATTTTTCAGTTTTGGTGTCCTATATTGCATTGTTCTATTGGTCTAGTTACTGTAGAAATTTGGCTAAGTGTCCTTCATCAAAGTTGTTCCTTATTGTCTTATCTTTAATCCCCTTTTTGAATCACTCCATTTGGAGTTTTGTACCCCAAGATATGGCCATTTGAACATGGCTGGCCGGATTGATATCTACCCATAATTCTGGACACTTTATTGGTTCTGGCAGTTTTGGACAACTAAATTTGGGTGGCAAAATGACTTGGTTATGGGTAGAATTTGGATTGATGTTCTTCATGAAAATTATAGTACTATGTCATACCTTTCCAATGCGATAAAAATAAGGTCATTTGGACCTGTCCAGCTCAAGTTATGGCCACTGTTTATTTGGTCATTTTTGTACAATGTCAGTGCACACTATCCGGATTTGACCTAATTGTTCATTATGTTAATGTCATTTTCTGGGCATGGTTCCTGAATGAAAAATGTGCCATTATGTGTCTAATTTTATTCCCAATTGGCTTCACACCAATTAGGTTGGTAAATTTTTAGTTTTAGTCCCTGAAAAGGACCTAGGTCAAGCTGCTAGAATAGTGACCCTAACCAATCCGAATTGCACTTGGTTTCTACCAATTCAAACATACCACAAATGGTCCCATATGACCATTTTCTCACTTCAATTAGATCAAAATACATCAATTTGCTAATTTCTCAAATTTCCTCCTCAAAACCTTAAGGGTCAACAACCCTAATTCTCAATTTTCTCAATTCATGAAATTAAACTATATAAACCTTATCTACACACTATTCTAAGCTTAAATATACTTTTAACTTCATCAAAATCAATCAAACCCTAGTGGATCTAATGGTGGCTGAATTTCCTATCTAGTCCCCCATAATTGTTTTCTTTTATATTTTCTCTAATTTCTAAGTGTATGTAGCTATAAATACATAAATTTAATTTAAATTTACAGGTTAAGTTTCTAACCTTTCCCTTGAATTTTAATCGCCAATTTTCTTCACTTTTCTTTCTTGCTTTCTTCTTCAATCTACTTTTCAAGTTACCAAAGTAGGGTTTATCAAGAATTTTGGGGGATTTAATGGAGAATTTTAGGGTTTGTAAAGCTTTAAATTAAGCTTCAATGGAGGAAACAAGAGAGAGACGAGAGAGAAGAGGAGTGGACAGCATTTGAGGGTGAGGAAGAATACTCATTTTTTTCTTTTAATTTTTTTTAGTATTTATCTTACATTTTGACTTAGTCAAAATTAAATTAATTTAATTACATTTTTGACATCATGCATGATGTCACAAAAGTGATGTCATAAATCCCCTTTTCTTTTCTTTTCCTTTTTCTTTTATTTTTACATTCTTCTTTAATTTAATTCTATATTCCAAAATTGTTATTTCTTCGATTTTATCGAATAGTTAGGTCAGGAGTCACCTCTAAGGGTAAATTGATGAAATTGCCCCTCGTCGGTTCGATTCGGTTTGTTAGTTATTTAATATTTCTTTCGGATCCTTGACCTAATTATTTGACCTGCTTAATAACTCTTTTCTGTGATTTTCTCTTTTCCATTATGTTCGAGTAGTCCTTAGGACCTCGGCGTCACATTTTCCTATTCAAAATTTGGGTTAGGACTGACTTTACAGTCACTTCCTGATAAGGTCACCCAATGCTGTGACCCTTGACTCATTTAATTTTTTATGCTTTATTTTTCTTATTTTTACTTTTCTATCTGGTAATCACTATTTATTTTCGTTCAGGGCGTTTCTATATGTCTTAAACATAGTTCTAATCCTCTTAATTATCCAGACCAACGCCGATCCCCGGAACAGTATAATTTACCAGGCTATGCTAATAGGGGTGTTATATGATTAGTGCTATGCCTTCCTCGCCTTTTTTTTATAATTAGGTTGCACTTCTATCTAATTTTTTATGCAATTCTGTGTTATGTATTGCTGAGCCGATGACTGCTTTAATGTTCTCAAATTTAATATAATAAGTTCAATCCCGTTCAACAATACTCCCTACCTCCACTCAGAATGGTTACTGGACAAGAGCGAGTTGACTTGCTGCAAAACATATACGCACCTACCTCTGATACCTAATTAGAGGGGGAAGCGTTTCGAGCTAGATTTGGTTGGGGCCATTGGTTCATAGGACATAAGCTTATAAGGATTAAAGACTCCATCAACGATGTCGGGCATCACTTATGCAATTGACATGAGCAGCTTACTCACTCCTTATGTGTCTCGAGCAAAGTGACATATGGCAGGATGGGCCCAAGGAGGAAGTCATTTTTTTAGGACTAAAAGATCTTTAAGGGTGTTCTTTTCTTGTATGCATGAACTAGCAAAATAAGATCTCATTCTTCGATGTTCTATGTCACACCTTACCCCTCTGTAAGGCATAATATGATCCCGTAGAATACCTAATGAACTACCGAACCTCACCTACAGATAACTCATAAAGTACCCTATAAGGGATTTTAAAACAATTTTCTTACTTTTATAAGCGGTAAGCATTTTCTAATAGATATTAAAATCATTTATTCAAAGTTCTAAGACTAGTAAAAAATTTTGTTCCATTTTATTTTTCTGCAAATTTTATAAAAATTTAGGCAGAGTGCCATCTGTATTTTGAGAAAACAGTTCTTCAAATACCTGTAAAAATTACTTCCAAAGATTTATCTCAATAACTTCATCAATTTCACAACCATTCCAACTAATTTCAATATCATTTCTCAATTTTCAAAATTCAAAAATCATCAAAATACTACCAATTAATTTCATTCAAATTAAAACAAAATACTTTCATTCATATTTCATTAAAAATGAAACAATTTGTATACATCATTCCAAAAATTTACATTAGGAAAAATCTAAACCAAAATTAATTATAAGTTTTATACAACTCTATACAACTTTATACAACTTTATACAACTGCTCATAACCAATTATGCATGTCCATATAGTTACACACATTTACATATATCAAAATAGTTTTTATATTTAGGGTATAAAATATACCCGATAACTTCAAAGTAGGTAGCTCCTCAATCCTCAGCAGCTCACTCTGCTGCTCCTCTAGTCTTTATATCTGCGACAGCAATAACAGCTATTGCTGAGTACTAAGACTCAGTGGTGCACAACATACTAAAATAATCTTTATGCGGAATTTAAAACATATTTATTCAAAAATTAAACTGAACATGCGATATCAATACAAAACATGATTTACAAGATTTTAGTTCAAACAATTTTATTTCAAAAGTCTCAAAACTATTTACATAAAAACACACAGTTATATCATGTCATTCGAAATAAATATCATCTCAATAGCCAGAGGTTAAGGAGAAGTCACATCACAAGGCTAGCTAGCTCAAATATATGGGAACCCATTCTTTTTCTTCTTCTACTGGCACACACCTCAACACTTCAGCCAGAGAAGGAATCAAAATTCGAAACTGATTTCTCCCACTAGTCATGCTAGTGAAGTGTTCAAATATATGGTCATGAGACTGTAGTTTCAAAACTTATCTTAACAATTTACTAAAAATTTATTGCCATTTCAAACATACACAAATAAACTTTCAACAATTCAAAGCAAAAGCATAATACACATTTCATGCACTTTGTAAATGAATTTTAAAGCATATTGATGTTGTGCACAAACCTTATACGAGTCGCCTCTTGGCTTTGACTCGATCCCTCGAGTTCTTTCCCGGTATTCTTTTTCACTAAAACACATAGTCTTACAGTGTTTCAGTATCATAACTCATTATAAATCCAAAAATAAATACAAATTCACTTATACCTAGCTTTAATATGCTAAACTTAGCATTTTTTAAATTTTGTGTTTTGGGGTTAGTATTCACTATACTATTCAAGTCAATTTGTTGACTTTCTAAGGCTTAATAGGTATGGGAATTCTAATTTCACCCACATACCACATTTTTGTTACCTAATTTATTGGTTTTGGTTGTTCACTCAAAGCTTAAGTCTTTTAGGCAAAATTTTAAATTTTCAGTTTTGGTGTCTTATGTTGTACTGTTCCATTGGTCATTTTTCTGTTAGAATTTGGCTAAGTTTTCTTCACAGAAATTGTTCCTTATTGTCTTAACTTTATTCTCCTTTTTGAATCACTCCAATTGGAGTTTTGTAGCTCAAGTTATAGCCATTTGAATCATAGCTGCCGGATTGGACTTATCCAGATTTTCTGGGCACCAAATTGGTTCTGGCAGTTTTAGGTCACCAATTTTGGGTGGCTAAATGACTTGGTTAAGGGAAAAATTTGGGTTTGGATTCTTCATAAAAGTTTTACGTCTATATCTCAGCTTTCTACTGGTAAAATTTCAGGTCATTTAGACCTACCTAGCCCAAGTTATGGCCAAATGAACAAATACTATTCATTTAATCATTTTTGTACAGGTCAGATTGCCTAATCCAGATTTGGTCAATTTGATCACTAGGTTTTAGTCACTTTTTAGGCATGATTCCTAAATAAAAAATGTGTCATTTTGCGTCTAGTTTCATTCCCAATTAGCCTCACACCAATTGGGCTTGTAAATTTTCAGTTTTGATCCCTAAAAGGGACCGGGCAGCATGACCCTAATCACTCCGAATTTAAACTTAATTCTAACACTTCCAACATACTACAATTGGTCATACATGACCATTTTTCAGCTCAAACAAGGTTAAACACACCATTTGACCAATTCTTAAAATTTTGTCTCCCAAACCCTAGGTCCAAAACCCTAACTTCCATGTTTAGTTCATTTGT